>NC_069499.1:583757705-584057705 GCF_027579735.1 Bombina bombina
TCTGTTAATCCAATAAACCTCATTTCACTACTGAAATATTACTGTGTCCTTCAGTTATTTGATAGAACAAAATGAAATAGCTGATCCAAACACCCAATTATTTATAAATGAAAATCATGGAAATTGTCAGGGGTGCCTAAACTTTTGCATACAACTGTGTGTGTATGTATGTATGTATGTATGTATGTATGTATATATACATATACATATATATATATACATATATATACATATATATATATACATATATATATATACATATATATATATATATATATACACATATATATATATATATATTATAATGTGTAATATAACAGAAGAACTCATCCTGGAAAATAGCCAGGTTGAAAAAAGACAGGGAAACAGCACTCTTTTGAAAAAACAATATTTTTACTAGCACGATTTATATACATAAGTGGTAAAGGGGATGGCAATCGGGAGTCCTGCCTCCACCCTTGAACCGCAAGGATAGGCAAAGTACACTGTGTGTAAGGTACAAAATAGTTTGCAACAACAATATTTATCAAAAAAACAAATATTTATAATGGGACCTTCCGAGTCCAATATACAAAACCTGACCGGTCAGGGGATGTGCGGAACAAGTTGCGCAATATGTAAATGCAGCACAATACAAAGCTGACTTTAGTAAAGCCTGTCACACTTCCTACACCCAGCTGCACACAGCACCTCTGTGAAGAGGTAATTGCTGGGCAGGTAAAACGTAGTAAGGGATCTAAGAAAGTGATGACAGCTTTATAACAAGCGGGATAAGCTAGTCAGATATACCTTGCAAACTGTACATAGAAGAATTTATATTCAGAGGGGAAGTGTATTCCTGGGATCAACTACACCCTGCTGCAGCCGACGCCTCACTCAGGAGGTATAGCGGTCGGGCAGGTAGAAAAATGGGATCTAAGTGATCTTAATGGAAACACGCCCTCAGGATATGTACATAAGTAGATAGACCAGACATTTAAATCTTCATGCATGGATGACATGTATTGCAGACAAGGTATAAGTAAGTACATTCAAGAAAACAGCGTTATTGCATGTCATGCAGAAAAGCAATTAGGTGTGTTAGTATTCAGCATATGTCTGTCCATTTTAAGTTCCTAGAAAAAGCTGTGCCCCCTCTCGACAGAGTGGCGTTTGCCAGGTGCGAAATTCATGCACATAAGCCAAAGCTGATTCATGCAGTTAGCGGCAAGGAATGTAATGGAACCATACGACCTGATAGCTGAAATGACAAGTCGGCCGTGCCGAGTAGCTGTGAGTCCATGACATGTATGCCAAAATATGCCGAGTTTTGATTCTGACTTTGCTTTAAGAGTGCCTGGTAGTAAACCGCAGGGCTTGTTTGCAGATTCTTTGCTTAATGATCTTCACACGCACATCACGTGATCCGGTCGGCTGGACCTATGCCGACGCGCGTTTCACCCGTGCGTCCAAGTTGCTTAACGGGCTTCGTCAGGGCGTGATATCCAAGGTGCACCTGTCACTCTATTTATACCTAGTGTCGTTTTGCGCCTCTACTGACGGGTGAAAGTATTGCAAGTATTTGCAAAGTATCAACAATTAAGGAAAAACCAAAATGTGTCTATATTCAAATATGAAGTAATAAAAAAGGATCTATCTTACTTTACATTGAAATTTAGAGAAATATAAAGGAGAAAATAATAAATATATTGATGTTGCAATCGTCTTTTTATTAAAAATTAACAGAATTTAGCCTACTATAGTACAAGACGCTAGAGAGTGTGTTTATTCACAGAAAACAGGCCATATCCAATTTGTCATTGAGGCCTGCAGGAAGCTGGGTACCCAAAACTGAGATCCACCTGCATTCCTTTTGGAGGAGAATTCTGTCATTATCCCCCCCTCTATTGTTGGTTATGCCCCTATCTATCCCGATAAAGGAGAGAGAGTCAGGATTACTGTCATGCATGTGTTCGTAATGTTTGGCAACGTTACTTTTCTGGTTCTTATATTTCACATCGTCCCGGTGCTCTGTTATCCGGTCTTTTATGGCCCTTCTCGTTTTTCCCACGTAATAACGCGGGCAGCTACACGAAAGAAGGTAAACAACCCCTTCCGTGTTGCAATTCACAAAGTGTTTTAGAGTATATGTTTTTCCTGTGTGTGTTGCAAATTGTTTGGTCTTAACCATATACTTGCATGCAACACATTTCCCACAGGGATGGTTGCCATAGGATCTGTGTTTGGACAACCAATTTTGTTGTTTAGGAGTCGACAAATATTGGCTCCTCACCAATTTGTCTTTAAGACTCGGTGCCCTTTTGGCTGTGATGTTTGGAAAATCCCCAACATCACGTGATACTGCTTCATCACTAGTCAAAGTGTGCCAGTTGTGTGCCAAAATCTGTTTTAATGAGGTCCAATGGCAATTATACTCAGTGACCAATCTAATTTTTGATGATTCACCAGTCTTGTCTTTGGGTACCAAAAGACTATCCCTATTCAGATGGGCCGCACCGGTTAGGGCTTGTTTCACTATCCTCTTTGAATATCCTCTATTCAAAAACCTTTTTTCCATTTCAGCCGCATTTAAGCAAAGTCAGAATCAAAACTCGGCATATTTTGGCATACATGTCATGGACTCACAGCTACTCGGCACGGCCGACTTGTCATTTCAGCTATCAGGTCGTATGGTTCCATTACATTCCTTGCCGCTAACTGCATGAATCAGCTTTGGCTTATGTGCATGAATTTCGCACCTGGCAAACGCCACTCTGTCGAGAGGGGGCACAGCTTTTTCTAGGAACTTAAAATGGACAGACATATGCTGAATACTAACACACCTAATTGCTTTTCTGCATGACATGCAATAACGCTGTTTTCTTGAATGTACTTACTTATACCTTGTCTGCAATACATGTCATCCATGCATGAAGATTTAAATGTCTGGTCTATCTACTTATGTACATATCCTGAGGGCGTGTTTCCATTAAGATCACTTAGATCCCATTTTTCTACCTGCCCGACCGCTATACCTCCTGAGTGAGGCGTCGGCTGCAGCAGGGTGTAGTTGATCCCAGGAATACACTTCCCCTCTGAATATAAATTCTTCTATGTACAGTTTGCAAGGTATATCTGACTAGCTTATCCCGCTTGTTATAAAGCTGTCATCACTTTCTTAGATCCCTTACTACGTTTTACCTGCCCAGCAATTACCTCTTCACAGAGGTGCTGTGTGCAGCTGGGTGTAGGAAGTGTGACAGGCTTTACTAAAGTCAGCTTTGTATTGTGCTGCATTTACATATTGCGCAACTTGTTCCGCACATCCCCTGACCGGTCAGGTTTTGTATATTGGACTCGGAAGGTCCCATTATAAATATTTGTTTTTTTTGATAAATATTGTTGTTGCAAACTATTTTGTACCTTACACACAGTGTACTTTGCCTATCCTTGCGGTTCAAGGGTGGAGGCAGGACTCCCGATTGCCATCCCCTTTACCACTTATGTATATAAATCGTGCTAGTAAAAATATTGTTTTTTCAAAAGAGTGCTGTTTCCCTGTCTTTTTTCAACCTGGCTATTTTCCAGGATGAGTTCTTCTGTTATATTACACATTATAATACTATTTAAGGGCCTGCACCATATGTACTTATAATACCAACAAGGACTGATTGGAGGTTACCCTTGTTCACTAGCTTATATATAAATTTTAAAGCATTTGCTTCTCTCCCGTATTTATTTCTCGATATTCTTTATTATTATACCAGGCTACTTAGGTTTATCCTAGCTTCCCTGGTCTCCGGTGAGATAGATCCCCTAGCTAAATAACCAGGAATATCATACATTGCCCTGGTAAAACTTTGGGGTTCCTTTTGGCATTCTGGATACCTTGTCTCCGGCTTTGAGCCGTGAGGTTTTGGCATATATATTACTTTACAAGACGCTATTAGAATGGCATTTACATTTTCAGATGAAAATTGGGAGGCTGAACTTACAGCTTCACTATCTGTATCCAATTTGGAAGAGAGTCAGGATACTAGTAGCAATACACCAGTCAACATCTATGGTGCTTTTAAAAGCTATAAAAAACAACTTGTTAAACAAGTAAAACTTAGGGCTGAGACATCAAGCCTTGAGAATTATATTAAAATGAACATCATCCCGAGGGGTTTACGTCTTCGATTGGACCCTGGGACTAATCTGAGGGAAGACGAGGGAGGTGAAGAGTTTATGGAAGGTTGGAATTCCAGCCTCTCAGACTGCTCCATCATTTTGATGAAAAAAATGGTCATTCGTAACAAAGAAAGACTAGAAAAGACCATCACTCAGGCAGAGGAATCACTTAAACTGGTTAACACTTTTTCAAGTAATACAAACTTTGCAAAACTAAATGAGGAGATAAAAGAACAAATATCAAGGTTACAAACTGATATTAAATTAAGAAAAGGTAGGAAATTCTCGCGAGACAATGATGATTATAAAAATAAAAAAGTTTATAATTATCTGCCACAAAGAAGTTCCTACGACTCGGGTACTGATGGGTCAGATATAGAATCTGAGCACCGAAGATCTACCCGTAGGAACTCACAGTCTTTTTTAGGAGAAGGAGGAGAGGGGGAAGAAAAAGGAGGAGGAAAAGCAGCAGGTACACACTTAGAAGAGAGGAGGTATCCCTCCAGACAACGACGGCAACGGAGTTACGACCAGAACCAAACGAACTACCCTCGGGGCAGATCGCGAGGGTTTCGGGGTCGAAGGGGATATTGAATAATTCAGAAGAGGGTCTTCAGATAATCAATCTATCCTCCTTCAAATTGAATCTCATACATATAGAGGTTTTAAAAAAAGGATTGACCTTTTGTCCTACTAATTCACTTAATAAGTTTAAGTTTATTAAAGACCTACACCTATTTGCACGTCGGGTTGTACTATCGCAAATTATGAAAGGAAAGAGTAGACACCTAGTGGAGGATGTTGCTCTAAATAGAGAAGATACATCTAGCATATTGAACCTTCAGAGTCTTTTGGCAGATAGTGAAGGCAGCCAATATGTCCCCTCACAGATGGAAGACTCCATCCAGTATGAGAGGTTTCACTCTAATTTTAAGGCAAAATCCAAATACATGCCACAGCTATCCATGGTACCAGCTGTGAACATTTTCGTCAGAGAAGTTGAAAAACAAATCCTAGGACTACCCTTCACTGGATTGGTCAATGACAATCTAACAAAATCTGAAAGAAAGGCACTTAACCAGCTAATGAATGCCAAGGGCTTTGTAATAAAACCCGCGGATAAGGGTGGGAATTTGGTTCTCTGGGACGAAAACATGTATACTTTGGAGGTTAAACGTCAACTCTTGGATAAAACATTCTACAAGAGTTTAACGTTTAACCCGATCCCTGCATTACAATTTGCACTTTTCAATATTTTGAAAGAAGCAAAAAGCAAGGATATTATTACCTCCACAGAATTTAAGTACCTATATCCAGAACATCCGGTGATGCCTGTATTTTACTGCATCCCTAAGATCCACAAAAATGCCAACCATCCTCCAGGTAGACCGATTGTGGCTGGCATAGGCAGCCTTACTGAAAATCTGGGCAACTACGTGGACTCCTTTCTTAGACCCTACCTCATCACCCTTCCATCATACATCATGGATACCTCGGATTTCCTACGTAAGATTGACAGGTTGGTGCTCCCCGAAAATGCCATCCTTGTCACCCTAGACGTGGAGGGACTATATTCATCTATCCCACACGAAGTAGGACTTAGGGCATGTAAGCATTTCCTATCGACGAGAGGTATGAGTGCTGTACAACATACTGACTTCGCGATTGAACTGCTAAAATTCACACTTACAAATAACATATTTATGTTTGACAATAAGATATATTCCCAGCAACAGGGCACAGCTATGGGAGCAACATGTGCTCCCACTTATGCGTGTCTCCATCTAGGCATCTGGGAAATGGAAGAAGTGTACCAGAATCCCCTTTTCGACGAGAACATCCACATATGGCTACGATATGTGGATGATGTCTTCCTAGTCTGGGAAGGCTCAGAGCAGACCTTGAAAGAATTTGTGAATTCTCTAAATAAGAACAAGAGTAATATCTCACTTACCCTACAGTTTAGTAAGGAAGAAATATCCTTTTTGGATATAAATGTGAAGATTAAAGATGGCTGCCTGATGACAGAAAACTATCGCAAAAGCACGGCCACTAATAGCCTTCTTCACGCTTCTAGCCATCACCCAAGCCACCTAAAAAGGGGTATCCCTAAGGGCCAATTTCTCAGGCTACGCCGAAATTGTTCCACAAAAGGGAAGTACTATCAGCATGCGGCTGAAATGGAAAAAAGGTTTTTGAATAGAGGATATTCAAAGAGGATAGTGAAACAAGCCCTAACCGGTGCGGCCCATCTGAATAGGGATAGTCTTTTGGTACCCAAAGACAAGACTGGTGAATCATCAAAAATTAGATTGGTCACTGAGTATAATTGCCATTGGACCTCATTAAAACAGATTTTGGCACACAACTGGCACACTTTGACTAGTGATGAAGCAGTATCACGTGATGTTGGGGATTTTCCAAACATCACAGCCAAAAGGGCACCGAGTCTTAAAGACAAATTGGTGAGGAGCCAATATTTGTCGACTCCTAAACAACAAAATTGGTTGTCCAAACACAGATCCTATGGCAACCATCCCTGTGGGAAATGTGTTGCATGCAAGTATATGGTTAAGACCAAACAATTTGCAACACACACAGGAAAAACATATACTCTAAAACACTTTGTGAATTGCAACACGGAAGGGGTTGTTTACCTTCTTTCGTGTAGCTGCCCGCGTTATTACGTGGGAAAAACGAGAAGGGCCATAAAAGACCGGATAACAGAGCACCGGGACGATGTGAAATATAAGAACCAGAAAAGTAACGTTGCCAAACATTACGAACACATGCATGACAGTAATCCTGACTCTCTCTCCTTTATCGGGATAGATAGGGGCATAACCAACAATAGAGGGGGGGATAATGACAGAATTCTCCTCCAAAAGGAATGCAGGTGGATCTCAGTTTTGGGTACCCAGCTTCCTGCAGGCCTCAATGACAAATTGGATATGGCCTGTTTTCTGTGAATAAACACACTCTCTAGCGTCTTGTACTATAGTAGGCTAAATTCTGTTAATTTTTAATAAAAAGACGATTGCAACATCAATATATTTATTATTTTCTCCTTTATATTTCTCTAAATTTCAATGTAAAGTAAGATAGATCCTTTTTTATTACTTCATATTTGAATATAGACACATTTTGGTTTTTCCTTAATTGTTGATACTTTGCAAATACTTGCAATACTTTCACCCGTCAGTAGAGGCGCAAAACGACACTAGGTATAAATAGAGTGACAGGTGCACCTTGGATATCACGCCCTGACGAAGCCCGTTAAGCAACTTGGACGCACGGGTGAAACGCGCGTCGGCATAGGTCCAGCCGACCGGATCACGTGATGTGCGTGTGAAGATCATTAAGCAAAGAATCTGCAAACAAGCCCTGCGGTTTACTACCAGGCACTCTTAAAGCAAAGTCAGAATCAAAACTCGGCATATTTTGGCATACATGTCATGGACTCACAGCTACTCGGCACGGCCGACTTGTCATTTCAGCTATCAGGTCGTATGGTTCCATTACATTCCTTGCCGCTAACTGCATGAATCAGCTTTGGCTTATGTGCATGAATTTCGCACCTGGCAAACGCCACTCTGTCGAGAGGGGGCACAGCTTTTTCTAGGAACTTAAAATGGACAGACATATGCTGAATACTAACACACCTAATTGCTTTTCTGCATGACATGCAATAACGCTGTTTTCTTGAATGTACTTACTTATACCTTGTCTGCAATACATGTCATCCATGCATGAAGATTTAAATGTCTGGTCTATCTACTTATGTACATATCCTGAGGGCGTGTTTCCATTAAGATCACTTAGATCCCATTTTTCTACCTGCCCGACCGCTATACCTCCTGAGTGAGGCGTCGGCTGCAGCAGGGTGTAGTTGATCCCAGGAATACACTTCCCCTCTGAATATAAATTCTTCTATGTACAGTTTGCAAGGTATATCTGACTAGCTTATCCCGCTTGTTATAAAGCTGTCATCACTTTCTTAGATCCCTTACTACGTTTTACCTGCCCAGCAATTACCTCTTCACAGAGGTGCTGTGTGCAGCTGGGTGTAGGAAGTGTGACAGGCTTTACTAAAGTCAGCTTTGTATTGTGCTGCATTTACATATTGCGCAACTTGTTCCGCACATCCCCTGACCGGTCAGGTTTTGTATATTGGACTCGGAAGGTCCCATTATAAATATTTGTTTTTTTGATAAATATTGTTGTTGCAAACTATTTTGTACCTTACACACAGTGTACTTTGCCTATCCTTGCGGTTCAAGGGTGGAGGCAGGACTCCCGATTGCCATCCCCTTTACCACTTATGTATATAAATCGTGCTAGTAAAAATATTGTTTTTTCAAAAGAGTGCTGTTTCCCTGTCTTTTTTCAACCTGGCTATTTTCCAGGATGAGTTCTTCTGTTATATTACACATTATAATACTATTTAAGGGCCTGCACCATATGTACTTATAATACCAACAAGGACCGATTGGAGGTTACCCTTGTTCACTAGCTTATATATAAATTTTAAAGCATTTGCTTCTCTCCCGTATTTATTTCTCGATATATATATATATATACACATATATATATATATATACACATATATATATATATATATACACATATATATATATATATATACATATACACATATATATATATATATACACACATATATATATATATATATATATATATATATACATATACACACACACATACACACACACATTACATACATACATATTTATACACACATACTTCCTGTTTGGTTTACAGTTAGGGACACAACTAAGACATCATCTTTTTACCAAATAATTATTTGGAATAAGGCTATGGCATAAATTAAAGAGACACTAAAGTCAAAATTAAATGTTCATGATTCAGAAAGAGCATGTTGCAGTTTGTCAGGAAAACAAAATCGACTGCTCATTTAAAATTCAGAGAAAGTGCAGTTTCATTTTTTTTTTTATAATACACTTCTTGATTATGCCATTCTACTGTATTAAATGGTTCTTTAACAATTTACACAATAAACTCTGTCAATATCCGTAAGCATATACTGATCTATTTGTATGTTTAAGTTAATTCAGATCAACTTGCACTAACTGCAGTTAATTTTCTTCGCTGGAAGTACAAGAAAGCCTCTCATTTAAAAGGGGGCTTCTGAAACTTATCAGCTACTGGCTCTTCCCTGGATGTTTAATTACAAAATATCTTTGTTTAGCCTTTTGCTCCCAAGTTGCCTTTTTAAAGATGGCATGGTCCCTCCAGTGAAATTATAGACGCTCAAGTCAATACTCTGAACTAGACTAATAACTAGGTACTTCAGAGGACTCAGGACAGAAATACTTAAATAGCAAATATAATTTGGCGTTTTATGAAAAAAACACTTCCTAACTTCCACAATACAAATTATCAACTAGCACGATCTGGCATAACTGGTCACGCCATGTCTCCACAAGACAGCTAGCAGCATGGGAACAAGCTGTGATACAATACCAGGCACATAATGTAGATGCAAACAGCAGCATAAATTACACACACACAACATGGAATAAAAGGTACTTCACAGAACTGCACATAAAGTTCACCAGGCCCAGGCTGTAATATCTCTATCCAGGGATGACGGTTTAAAAAGTTCAGCTTTCCTGCCTAATGAAGACTTGTGTTTGATCTATAAGCCGACAGATCAAATCTCTCTCTCTCTCTCCAACAGGCCTTTCCCACTGTCTCATGTCAGCAGTTACCTATCACATTTCTCTTCTAGGATGACCTTCTTGGCTGACCTCTTTCTACCCAATGCTCAACATCTCCAAAACTGATCTTCTATGTATCCCTCCTTCCAGCACCAACTAAACACCTAAAATCTCCAAGGCTGCTTTTTTACTATCATCACGCTGACCCACCAAATCCAGATGTTCATTCACAGAATAAACCCTGCACTGGTTTCACATTTCTCGCATACAAACAAAAAACATTCACCCACTTAATATGTCCATATTGTAAAAACTTACAGGAGTAAGGTTATCTTTACAACACAACTTTTGTTGTTTTAATCTTTATCATAAACTCATATTAGTCCCTGTTCCCAGGACTCCTGAAATGCTAATGATTGAAAAACACATGTATATTAACAAGACATATGGGTCAGTAGGAGACAAAAAACAAAGAAACACACCAGCACAACAGGGGTTAGAGATAAAAAGCAGAATTCTCACCACAGGGCTAGCACGGGCAGAACTGGCACGAGATGAGGCGCGTGATCCAGAGCCCAGGTAACAACTGTACTCAGAGGGCTTCCAAAAACAAGCAGACAGCATGAGGAAAGAAAGACAGAAGATTGGGAGCAAGTTATACAGAATTAAGTAATAATTATTACTTATAGGTGCACTATATTGTTAGTGATACTGGCAATATTCACTAGACTTCAGTGCTAAAGAATGAAGTTGATAATGTGGGACTGCAAGTGTGGCAGAGAGAATGCAGGGGGGTTATATATGTTCATCTTGAATTTGTGTTAAATACTGGATGGGGCTTCAGTATCTAATAGAATGCAAAACATAGAGGTTGTTAAACAGAGAGAAAGACTCTGGGCATGTTATATAGTATGTTATATAGCAAGGGTGTCCAAATCCATTCATTAAATTCTTCTAAGGACCCTGGATTTTGGATTAGATCTCAAGTTCTGCTTTTCTTGTTGAGATAAAGAGAAATTAAACTGTAATTTTATATATATATATATATATATATATATATATATATATATATTATATTTATACAAGTTAAACATATATATTTGCATGAAAGAAAGGTTATGTTAAAGTGGTTTCTTTTGATAGTGAAGCAAAAATAAATTGCATGTCTGTGTACAACTGGGACCAAGGGACTAAATGCTAATTGGCTGATAAACAGGACTCCCACTGATACAAGCTTACTATCATATTAAGGGCTATTATAGTGCAAATCCTGCATGCCCTTTGTTAGAGAATAAAATTTTAGCAATAGTGACTTAAATTATGAATACTGAATAGTCCAACGGTAGTGAAAGGGTTACACAATGCACTTGAGCCAACTGTTGTCACATGACCCCCCTAAAAAAACTCCAGCTAAGAGACATCCTAAAAATAACTTCACATGGAGGAGTTCACTGATCAGTTAAAACTATTCCAAGCTTGACAGAACTCTGAGAGGGACATAGGAGAGAAGATTTGATAAGTAAATTGAAATACAGACAGCATTTCCAGAGTCTCTTACAGAAAGTAAATCTGGGGCAAGTTATACAGAACAGAAAAATAATGAAATCATGTACAGAGTGATATGGATACAAAGTTAAATAGTATTACACTGGGATCATGTTAGAGTACAGGATTTTCAGGTATAAAATAAAAAGTGTTTTACATTACAGGATGCAAAGCAAGACCATATCAAATGCAGGTGTAAATCAGTGGTGTATAGAATACATGATTGGCTTCAAAGCATGATCTGTATTGGGGGGGGGGGGGTGTCTTTGAGCATATTAGAAAGAATACAGGACTTACAGCATATGATTTAGTATGTTGTACTGGGCAGGTAGTATACAGAATACTATACAGTTGTTCAGCATGTTATAAGTTCAGAAATGAAATAAAAATAAAAATGTTATATATAGTTCAGGTCTGGGGAGATTTATTCAGATCCCATGCAATACTTAAAGGGACATTATACAGTCATTTTTTCTTTGCATAAATGTTTTGTAGATGATCCATTTATAAAGCCCATAAAGTTGTTGGTTTTTAAGTTTTTTTTTATAGTTTTGCTTATTTTTAAATAACATTGCTCTGATTTTCAGACTCCTAACCAAGACCCAAAGTTTTATGAGAATACCGTCAGATACCTTCTCCAGCTTGCTCCTGTTTGTGTTTCAACAGAGCTAAACTGAGAGCTTCTAAGTAAGTTTTTAAAACAGTTTTATACTGGATTTTTATATCAGTATCTGTGCATCTTATTCTTTATAGTAGTGTCTATTGGATGCAGTTATATGAAAATGGAAGAAAAGAGAAATGGGAGCATATTACAAAGTGTAGAACTGGGGGTATGTTATAGAGTAGAAATCTATTATATAGAATGTATATAAAACAAGTATGCTAAAGGGAAGGACTTGGAGGCAAGCTACATACTATAAAGGACTGAGTTCACCAGTGTGTGCTATAAACCTGGAAACTTGAGAGGTTTTACACTGGGGGTATAACTGGGGTTGTAGAGTATATAACTATACGTATGCTTTAGAATGTGTAGGGCTGAAATGCATGTGAACCTAACATGGGGCATGCTGTATACCGAGCAAGACTGGGCACACTCATCATGATAAACTTTATAGGATATGCAGCACTAGAATGTTAGTTATACAGGACTATGACATACACAAAATGCAGGACAACAATGTGTATTAGAATTCAGATTGGAGTAACATAAGCCATGTTATAAAGAATGATATATGAACTGCAGTGCACAGATAAAGGGACGTCAAAATAAAGATGGCACTTTACCTAGCACTACTGGAAATATTACAGAGCATTGCTTTCCAACGTAAGCTACAATGCAGCTATCCATTGCATACAATCTGGCAGCACACTATCCCCATTTGTAACAAAAAGAGTGTCCATATAGGCAACTCACTCATTTATGGTCTGTATATGGATATATTGGTTTTGTGATGTGTGTGACTGTGAATATCAGCATCACGTACCTTGGTAAATAAGTGCTCATTTGCATTTGGTTTATATAAACAAACTTCTTGTTGGAAATGCGTTCCTACCCCTGTTGTAGAGTAACAAACTAGGGAGATATCTAGACTTTCGAGTGCAGGACAGGGGACATTATATGTAGTTAAATCAGTAATGTTTGGCATATTAAAAAGGAGTATATGACCTCCGTGTTGGGAGGTGGGATAGTTCTACAGAGTGTGGGTGTTATATATGGGTAGAGAAACACATGGTGCTATATAAAGTGTGGGTCTGTTGTGGACCAAACAATGCTCACTGGGACATGTTCAAGTCACAGGGTCTTTACTTTCACACTACTGATTAAACAGCAAAAAAGGGAGCAAAATCAAGACGAATACCCATGCAGGTGTCACTGCTACACAACACAAATCACAGGTCAGATAACATACATTAAAGGGGATATTGCAAGCATGAGGGGAAAAAAACAAAAAAACATGATCTCACAGGCCGCGAGCTGGAAGAACTGTAGCGGCGACTGCCACTGGTAACACCCTCATCGTACAAAGAGCTCTGCTAGTAAAGAACAGACAGTGAGCAGGTTAGGGAAGTGGAGGATATAGCGATTAAAAATAAGGTAGACTAGACAGAGAAAGGAAGGGAAGCAGTAGCACATATATTAAGATCATGAAAAATTGATGAAAGAGAAGAGGAACAGCAAGATACATAGAAAAGAAAGAGTATTACTGAGCGTAGGATACCCAAGATTAGACCCACCCTCTGAGATCTGGAAGGCAAAGTGCTGCAGGTGAGTAAGGAGGGCTGCAAAGAAAACAGAGAGGTTATTATAGGAAGCTATGAAGAGCAGATATGATCTCTGGTCTGGTTTTTCACAATTTAGGAAGCTCATACTTCCATATCTGCCACAACCGAATGTAGTTCAAAGTATTAAAATGCAGGAGAGAGAGACTGTGTCATCTTGGCTATTTACCACTCACAATGTTCCCATTGTCTGGAACTACCCTAAGGACTTCTCTGGCATTTTATACATGAACAACAAGGCTACAAGCTTAAACCAGAGGTAAAATAAAGACAAGCAGTGAAAGAAGAAAAGGGAAAGACAGACCCGGCTTCCATTGTGCAGAGGCTGCTGAGATTTTGAGTTCAGTGTAGAGCCAGTGTCAGAGTAATATGTGTTCTGTTCAGGGAGAGAAGAAGAATCAGCACAAAAAGGGTTAACACAACCTTTAATTGTACTTTAAATCCCACAATAAAATGATTGTTATTTAAACGGACATGAAACTCAGCATTCTTCTTTCATGATTCAGACAACAGGGCACACAATGTTAAACATCTTTCCAATTTACTTTTATTATTTAATTTGCTTTATTCTCTTGGTATCTTTTGATTAACAAGCTAGCTGAACACATGAGGTGAGCCAATGAAAATAGGTGTATATGTAGCCAGAAAAATAAGGTGTATATGCAGCCACTAATCATTGCTGCCCCTGAGACTACCTAAGTATGCTTTTCAACCAAGGATACTAACAGAATGAAGCAAATTACATAATGGAAGTAAATTGAAAAGTTGTTTAAAATTGCATGTTGTATCTGAATCATGAAAGGTTACGTTTGACTATACTGTCCCTTTAATTAAAAAAAAAAAATCAAGTATATAAACTTATAAATTACACCCTTAGAAATAAATAAAGGAATCCTGTTTCTAGAGGTGTCTGACACAGTATGAACAAGGTCTCCTGAATCTGTGCAGTGTCTGATTTATTTTTGATTAAAGGAATATTTAACAGTACATGATCGGAATATAAAATCTTTAATTGCATGTAGTTAAAAAAAAAATATATATATATATATATATATATATATAAATTGCAATATATTTTCATTATGTATTTTGACAACTTTTCTATTATTAAGTAATGGATGTTGCAATCTTTGAACTTATGTTTTCCCGCTTTTCTTTTTTCAATGCTGATGACAGGAATTAGGAAGTTAGAGCTAGTCATACAAAGGGAATACAAGAAAGCGTGCAAATAAGGATGTGTGAAACATAGGATTAATGTAATTATCTAACAGGGTTTCCACACAACCTTGTTTGCACAGTATCTTTTATTGTCTGTTTTATATCTGTCTTCACCAAAAGAGAGATATAACAGGGGTTTAAAATTCAAACACAGAGGCATCCATTACTTTATATAAACTAAACCTTTACATATATATATATATATTTTTTAATTATATAAGTTGTTTAAATATGATGTATCTACATATTATTCGAAGGCTAATCTTTGCTTTCAATACATAATTATGTCTAGCATTCATGTATGGTTTAATATCCCTTTAACTGATAGAATGCTAAAGCAAACCTTTGACACCTAAAAGCTGACTGGAGGGTTTTCTATGTGAGATTAACTGGAATATTAGACATGGTTAGGTTCTTGTCTCTTGTTGTAAGTGTAGGAAAATATACTGCAGGAACAAGACTGATTTTACTGCACGTCTGAAGTCAGACTATATTCTGAGTTATAGGATACTAACAAATGTCTAACATAAATTCACATCCCTGGTAAATGATATTTAAAGTGAAGGTCAATTTGGACGAATTAGTGCCCGGTTTTTAATAATCCTATTAAAAACAAGGGCACTTTAATTAATCAGAATTGACATTTCAAGCGTTTTATTCAAAAACTTACCTTTTAATCCTGAAAGCTGCTGCATCGATTCCCCCGGCCGTCGGAAGCCTCTGCTTACGTCAGAAATGATGAATCTGGCTTCCTCCAATCACGACATTCCCCCGGGGGGGATCATGGCCTGAGGAAACGCTGTGATTGGATGAAGCCAGATTCGTCATTATCGACCCGGAAAGAGGGCTTGCGACGGGTAGGGGAAGTACTGCAGTGGCTCTCAGGATTAAAAGGTAAGTTTTTGAAGAAAACGCTTGAAATGTCAATTTTGATGAATTAAAGTGCCCTTGTTTTTAATAGGATTATTAAAAACCAGACACTAATTTGTCAAAATTGACCTTCACTTTAATCAAGAAGATAGCTTGATAGATCTCAAAATAAGGGACTGTCCCTCTCAAATAGGGACAGTTGTGAGGTATGCTTGGTGAATACATAGAAACATCGAATTTAAAACAGGCCTCAAATTTGCATCTTACTTGAACATGATTAAACTCCCTCAGTCTGTACAGAGTGCTTAGAATCTTTATTGCCCTGATTTTTGTATCAGTATTAGCTTCTTTTAATTATAGCTGTGATATTTAATTAAATCTATCCTGCCCATTAACCAGGGTCAGGTTTGTAAATACAAAGGGCCAGATTACAAGTTGAGCACTAAATATTGCTTACGCTAAAGCAATAATTGCGCTCAACTGAGTAAGACCAGTGCATGCTAATGTGCGCTGGTATTACAAGTGAGCTGCAATGCGAACTCACTGCACAGAAGCATTGTGCTCATGAGTTAGCGCTGCCATAGGCTCCAATGGGAGCCTCGTTCTCATGCCATGAGACACGGCATAAGATCTAGCGCAGCGAAGGGGATAAGTGATGCAGTAAATATCAATACATATTTATGTCTTAATGTGTGTATATACACTTATTAACAGATAAATATGTATATATATATATATATATATATATATATATATATATATATATGTAGTATATATACACATACACACACACACACACACACACACACAGTATATTTACAGGGAGCATACAGTTTCCATAGACCGCTATGAAATGACAGTTTTCAATCCCGGTTTTAATAAAAGACTCTTTATTTTGGGGGCAATTGGGGCACTTTTAGAAAATGAACTAGCTCATGGTAGCAATAACCAGTGACTGGTAATGGCTGGTTATTTATTGCACTCCTGCAAATGGTCAGATTTGTCGGTTTGTGTGCGCACGATAAATTAGTGCTCCACTTGTAATCTAGCCCAAAATGTGCTGTGGCATGGAGATTTCACAAAACTTGGGGAAAGTTTTACAAAATCACAAAACCATTTTCACAGTGCACTAATAAATATGGTTAGGGTATACCTTTAAAGTGATGGTAAACTTTTCTTTTTGTATACACAGAATGTTAAGAGATATATTAGATGGTTATAATTCTTCAGTTGCAATGAAGATGTGCTTTAACTTACTTTTAATGTAACACTGAAATTAAAGGCACAGTCTAGTCAAAATTAAACATTCATGATTCAGATAGGGCATGCGATTTTAAACAACTTTCCAATTGACTTATCATTAAATCTGCTTTGTTTATTGGTGGTATTTTTGAAAAGCTAAACCTAGCTAGGCTCAAACTGACTTCTAAACCATTGAAAATCACCTCTTAGCTCAGAGCATTTTGAAAGTTTTCACAGTTGGACAGTACTAGTTCATGTGTGTCATATAGATTACATTATGCTCACTCCCATGGAGTTATTTAGGAGTCTGCACTGATTGGTTAAACTGCATGATAAGGGGGCAGTCTGCAGTGACTTAGATACAAGCTAATCACAGAGGTAAAACATATATTAATGTAACAGTGTTGGTTATGCAAAACTGGGGAATGGGTAATAAAGGGATGATCTATCTTTTTAAACAATAAAAATTCTGTTGTAGACTGTCCCTTTAAATTACCCCGCACTCTGGCCACCTACCCACTTCAAAAGTATTTTTTTTTGTGAGCCAACGGTTTGAACTGTTCTCCAATCAGCATTCTAGCCATATGGTACTCACAAAATTTATTTTTGTAGCTAGAGCACCAATTGGAGAACAGTTCAAACCGTTAGCTCAAAAATAAATAAATTATATTTTTGAAGTGGGCGGCCGGAGCACCAGGTATTCAGCACTACATTAAAAAGGAAGTTATATTGTATCTTCATTACAACTGATTCAACTCTGTTTATACAAAGGGAAAAGTTTACCATCACTTTAATAAATTAAATTGTGTTCTATTAAGTGCATGACTACACACCCCAAGGCCTTGTCTACAGTCATATTACCTTATATCCACTTCTGAGAGGATTACTGAACTATCCTAATCGCACAGATTAACAGTAATTAGGCAATTCTGGAGATACAAGAATTGTCTGAACTATCCAATTTGTCCATTTTCTGTTCTGTAATAAGTGTCACAAGTGCAAAAACTGCATGGTGACTTCACTGAAGGAAAGCCTAGCTATGTTTGCTGTATGGCTACATATAGGTTCTCAATAGGAATAAAGCTGAATTTGGTTTTATGGAAATGTGCAATAGTCAAAAATCCTCTTCAAATTCATGATTTGAATGATGGTTTGTCCTTTCTTTCTTTAAAATACACTGAATGATAACACATCTTCCTCCAACCTATATTTTAAAAGCACTGCAATCTGATAGTTAATTAAAAAACCCTTATCGATGGATCTGGCAAATGGCATCATCACATTCTCAAATTATGCTGATTTGCAGTGCGGTAGGTCAGGAGTGTGCACGCCAACACACAAACATGCTTGAATGCTCATACACAATGATGTCTGTTCACTTGGGGAAGAGTTAAATAATAATCACTCTCCATGCACAGTAAATAGCTATGAGCAAGAAGTCTAAAATAGATTGCACCATACATCTCTGTGCTCTCCCGATTTTCACTCAAGAACAAGGTATTTTCAATTAAATTACAGACAGGCTACAGCTTTATTTCTTATTTATTTACTTTTTTAATGGCAAACAGATGGATTAAAAAAAATAAATACATGTTGAGCAAGATAATTAACATATCTGCAGATTTGTATCTATCGAAAAACATGATTTTCTTGCATGAAACGCAAAATATGTATTCTGCATTTCAGATAGTGCATACCAAATTACTTATATTATCAAATGTGCTTCATTATATAGGTAGCCTTGTTTATGGTGCAGCAATGTACTACTGGGAGCTAGCTAAATACATATGAAGAGCCATTGACAAAAGGCATATGTTCAGCCACCAATCACCATCTACTTCCCAGTAGTGCACTGCTGATCCTGAGCCTACCTAGGTATGTTTTTTTTCACAAAGGCTTCCAAAAGAACAAAACAAATTAGCTAGTATAAGTAACTTGGAAAGTTGTTAAAAATTCAATGCTCTATCTGAATCCTGAAAGTTTAATTGAGACTTTACTGTCCATTTAAATACTAGCAGTTTGCTCCCATGTGTAACAGGTTTTTGTGCACTGCAGCAGAACAATAGTGAGCTCTGGTTTTAAGCAATTAGGAAGTTGTGTAACACCTATGAGTGTTTACTGCAAGATCAGCCAGAGAAGAAGGGATGGTGCTATACAGAAAACCAGAATAAAACAAACAAGTATTTCTGATTCTGTTATAAAGAGCCGGTATGACGATAATAGATCAGTAAAGCTATTTACCATTGTCATCAATTCCACTTTGTATTCCTTAAACATTTAGGTAGGGCTCATCTCTCAAACCTCAAAAATTATTTTTGATACCTCAAGAATAAAGCCTTGGTAATTACAGCATTATCCAGCCCCAGACTTTACAATCCATAAAAGGGCAGCCCATGAATACCTGAACAACCTAGAGACCAGATACAGGAAGAGCAGCAAGAATTACTATGCAACCAGTCAGAGAGATTTGCAACTCCAAGCATTAAAGAAAATGTACAAAGCAGGCAATACTGCAAAAGCCACAATCACATTAGTACAGACTACAGCCCAGTCAGTATAAAAGAGAATATTTTTATTTTAGTTATTTACAGCTCCATAATCCAAGAATGTTCAGCTTTAGTAATAATTAGCAGCAGCTCTAGCTTTGCGCAACATTAAATGCCTGTTATAAGGCTTATAGGCCACATGCTCTTCAAACCAAGACGGCACGCATAGAACTAACCAGCACCTCATCTCTGGGGGGTCCCCGTGAGGTCTCCCCACTGCCCGTTGAACTCTGAGAGCAAAAGAAAAAATTCATAATTCACATATATGCACTTAAACAAGTTGTGTCAGTGACTTTGTAAAAAATGCAAAAAGCAGCAGAACGAATCAAAAAAGAAAATTATTTTTTATTAGTACAGAGAAAAAAAAAGCCCCCACAAACTTTTAGGAACAATCCCTTAAAGGGACATGAAACCCACATTTTTTCTTTCATGATTTAGAAAGAGAATGCAATTTTAAACATCTTTCTAATTTACTTCTATTATCTAATTTGTTTTATTCTCTTGATATTCTTTGCTGAAAAGCATATCTAGATATGCTCAGTAGCTGCTGATTGGTTGCTGCACATAGAAGCCTCATGTGATTGGCTCACCCATGTGCATTGCTTTTTCTTCAACTAAGGATATCTAAAAAATGAAGCAAAATAAATAATAGAAGTAAATTGTAATGTTTAAATTTGTATGTTCCATCTGAATCATGAAAGAAAGATTTTGTGATGTTGTTTAAATTTGTATGTTCCATCTGAATCATGAAAGAAAGATTTTGGGTTTAGTGACCCTTTAATCATGTGAACACTGTGCTGCTGTTTTTTGCATTTGTGGGATTGTGTTTGAGTGACTCCCTCCTGGAAGCTTGCACTGTCTGCTGTTTGTCAGTGACTTTGTACCTACTCAATTTATGCAGGTATGCCTAGAAAACACTTTGCTAGGCAACAGAAACACATTAAAATATACAAACCCTTCCTTTACTGGTTAATATGAAAAAAACATATAGCCTACCCATAGAGTAATAATCTAAGGTATAACATGCCCTGCTACAGCTGGGTATTGAGGATCTCCTACCATTGAGCTTTAGAACAAACCTAGAGGCCGTCTTAACAGTACTGCAACACCTGTGTCACTTGCTGGCATTACAGTAGAACAGGTTTTTGAGCTGGGTCTGTGTAGGGTGTCCCTTCTGAAGATATAAATTGCATAGAATTCCTAGCCACCCACCTAGTTCGGCTTCCCATTCCTCCTATTGGTAAAACTAAACCACATGTCAAACTCAACCATGACCAATGTTATCTCACACAGCTGATCTACTAACCCTGCTGGACTTTTTATATTGAGAGATCCCCAGCAATTCATCCTCATAACCATTGGTCTGTTAAAAGAAAAAGAAAAGAAGAAGATGAAGAGTGCTGGGTCACATATGAACCACATATTTACACACCGGTAAACACACACACCAATAGCACTATGTGCATGAGACAAGGGGTAGAGCTCATGTTACAACACATATATCAGCACCAAACCTGGCATTCTGTACATGTGGTCACATACTTTGTTCACAATATTGGTTAAGCTTGTGTGCATTATTCCAATAAAGGGAACAAGTATACAGTTTAAGTGTAATTTAAGTTATTAAAACATGCAATTTGTGCTCCTCTAAAAAGAAGCACCGTTTACTACATTGTTTTGGGTAAAGCCTACTGAGCTACATTGTGTGTTGTATGGTAATGTGCTTTGAGAAATTAATAAGGATTATTGGAGTAAAAATGTTTTAGTGCATGTAGCCTGTTCAGGGATGCCCTGACATTTTTTTTTAATTCAGTCAAAATAGTTATTCCTATTGTGAATCTGTTAATTCCCTTGCAGCACAGAACAAAAGTGAGGTATAGTCATTAGGTCATACCACAGTTCCATTGAAGCTTACTGTGCAACTTACACAAACTGGGGCCTCATGTGACACAGATTGGCAGATCATACCCACATGAGTGCTGTGCTCTAGTTGTGCAAGCTGTACTGAACAAACACACTTAGCAGAAGCCATGTATATCAAATCAAATGTAAATCCATAAAGGAACGTGAATGGTTACCCGTAGGCTGCTCCGGCTCCCCACAGACATAACTTCATCTTCATCTGAAGCCTTTTGCCAAAAGACGGTGACAACAAACAGAAAGACAGAAAAGTAAAAGCATTCAGAACGGTAGTGCGCAAGGTTGAACTCCACTAAACAGCAAAAACTCAACATAAGTGTATGAATTTTACTAGTTGTGGAAATGTGTGTGGTTCCCATTCTTCTGCCTCCCTTAAAAAAACATAATGTATGCTTACCTGATAAATTTATTTCCCTTGTAGTGTATCCAGTCCACGGATCATCCATTACTTATGGGATATTCTCCTTCCCAACAGGAAGTTGCAAGAGTTCACCCACAGCAGAGCTGCTATATAGCTCCTCCCCTAACTGCCATATCCAGTCATTCGACCGAAAACATGCAGAGAAAGGAAAAACCATAGGGTGCAGTGGTGACTGTAGTTTAAATGAAAAAATTACCTGCCTTAAAATGACAGGGCGGGCCATGGACTGGATACACTACAAGAGAAATAAATTTATCAGGTAAGCATAAATTATGTTTTCTCTTGTTAAGTGTATCCAGTCCACGGATCATCCATTACTTATGGGATACCAATACCAAAGCTAAAGTACACGGATGAAGGGAGGGACAAGGCAGGTACTTAAACAGAAGGTACCACTGCCTGAAAAAAAAAATCCTTTCTCCCAAAAATAGCCTCCGAAGAAGCAAGGTATGAAGCGCAGACCAAGACGCCGTCTTGTAAATCTGTTCAACAGAAGCCTCATTTCAAAAAGGCCCAAGTGAAAGCCACAGCTCTAGTAGAATGAGCTGTAATCCCTTCAGGAGGCTGCTGTCCAGCAGTCTCATAAGCTAAACGAATTATGCTTTTAACCAAAAAGAAAGAGAGGTTGCTGAAGTCTTTTGACCTCTCCTCTGTCCAGAGTAGACAACAAACAAGTAAATGTTTGATGAAAATCTGAAGTAGCTTGTAAGTAAAACTTTAAAGCACGAACCACGTCCAAATTGTGTAATAGACGTTCCATCTTTGAAGAAGGATTAGGATACAAGAATGGAACAACACTCTCTTGAGTGATATTCTTGTTAGATACCACCTTAGGTAAAAAACCCAGTTTTGATACGCAGGACTACCTTATCCGTACGGAGGACCAGATAAGGAGAATCACATTGTAAAGCAGATAACTCGGAGACTCTACGAGCCGAGGAAATATCTACCAAAAAGGAACTTTCCAAGATAAAAAGTTTGATATCTATAGAATGAAGAGGTTCAAACGGAACTCCTTGAAGAACCTTAATAATCAGGTTTAAGCTCCATGGCGGAGCAACAGGTTTAGACACAGGCTTGGTTCTAAACAAAGCCTGACAAAATGCCTGAACGTCTGGAGTATCTGCCAGACGCTTGTGCAAAAGAATAGACAGAGTAGGAATCTGTCCTTTTAAGGAACTAGCTGACAACCCTTTTCTCAAAATCATCTTAGAGAAAAGATAGTATCCTGGGAATCCTGACTTTACTCCATGAGTAACCCTTGGATTCATATCAATAAGATATTTATGCTATATCTATGTTAAATTTTCCTAGTGACAGGCTTTCATGCCTGTATTAAGGTATCAATGACTGACTCGGAGAAGCCATGCTTTGATAACATCAAGTGTTCAGTCTCCAGGCAGTCCATCTCAGAGAAGTTTAATTTAGATGGTTGAAAGGACCCTGAGGTAGAGGGTCCTGTCTCAGAAGCAGAGACCATGATGGAAAAAATGACATGTCCACCAAATCTGCATACCAGGTCCTGCGTGGCCACGCAGGCGCTGTTAAAAACACCAAAGCACTCTTCTGCTTGATCTTGTGCAAAGACCTCCGGAGGGAATTCCCACTTCCCCAGGAGAAAAGTCTGACGACTTAGAAAATCCACCTCCCAGTTCTCAACACCTGGGATATGGAGAGCTGATAGACAAGAGAAAGTCTCTGTCCAGTGAATTATTTTAAGACTTCTAACCTCGCTAGGGAACTTCTGTTCCCCCTTGATGGTTGATGTAAGCCACAGTCGTGATATTGTCCGACTGAATCTGATGTACCTCAGAGTTGCTAACTGAGGCCAAGCCTGAAGAGCATGGAATATTGCTCCCAGTTCCAGAATATTTATTAGAAGGAGGGTCTCCTCCTGAGTCCACTATCCCTGAGTCTTCAGGGAGTCCCAGACTGTATCCCAACCTAAAAGGCTGGCATCTGTTGTAACAACTGTCCCATCTGACCTGCGGAAGGTCATACCCTTGGACAGATGGACCCAAGATAGCCACTAGAGAAGAGAATCTCTGGCCTCTTGGTCCAAATTTAAGAAGGGGACAATCTGTGTAATCCCTGTTCCATTGACTGAGCCTGCATAGTTGCAGCGGTGTGAAATGTAGGCGTGCAAACGGTACTATGTCCCTTGCCGCTACCATTAGGCCGATTACATTCATGTACCGAGCCACCGAAGGGCGCGGATGGAATGAAGAACACGGCAGTAATTTAGAAACTTTGACAACCTGGACTCCGTCAGGTAAATTTTCATTTCTGCAGAATCTATCAGAGTCCCTAGGAAGGAAACCCTTGAGATTGGGGATAGAGAACTCTTTCCTTGCTCACTTTCCACCCCTGCGATCTCAGAAATGCCAGTACTACATCCGTATGAGACTTGGCAATTTGGATGTTCGACGCCTAAATAAGGGGCCAATTCTATGCCCCGCGGCCTAAGGACCGCCAAAGCGACCCCAGAACCTCCATAAAGATTCTTGGGGCTGTAGTTAACCCAAAGGAAAGAGCAACAAACTGGTAATGCCTGTCTAGAAAGGCAAACCTGAAAAACGATGGTGATCCTTATGCATCGTTATGCGAGGATAAGCATCCTTCAAATCCATTGTAGTCCTCTATTGACTCTCCTGGATCATAGTTAAGATGGTACGAATAGTTTCCATCTTAAATGATGGAATTCTAAGGAATTTGTTTAAGATCTTTAAATCCCAAATAGGTCTGAAGGTTCCCTCTCCTTGGGAACCACAAACAGATTTGAGAAAAACTCTGTCCCTGTTCCTGTCTTGGAACTGGATGGGTCTCGTACACAATGTAAGAATGCCTCTTTCTTTATCTGGTGTGCAGATAATTGTGAAAAGGTAAAATCTCCCCTTTTTCGGAGGGGAAGCTTTGAAATCCAGAAGATATCTCTGGGATATAATTTCCAATGCCCAGGGATCCTGGGCATCTCTTGCCCATGCCTGGGTGAAAAATGAAAGTCTGCCCCCTACAGGATCCGTTACCGGATAGGGGACCGTTCCTTCATGCTGTCTAAGAGGCAGCAGCAGGCTCCTTGGCCTGCTTAACTTTGTTCCAGGTCCGGTTGTCTCCAGACCGTCATGGACTGAGCAAAAGTTCCCTCTTGATTTGCCTTAGAGGAAGTTGATGCCACACCTGCCTTGAAGTTTCGAAAGGCACGAAAATTTGACTTTTTTGGCCCTTGATTTGGACCTGTCCTGAGGAAGGGCATGACCTTTTCCTCCAGTGATATTAGCAATGATCTCCTTCAAACCAGGCCCTAATAGGGCCTGCCCCTTGAAGGGAAGTTAAGTAGCCTATTTATTAAAGTCACGACAGCTGGCCATGATATAAGCCATAGCGCTCTGCGCGCCAGTATAGTAAAAACAGAATTCTTAGCCGTTAGTTTAGTCAAATGAACAAAGGCATCAGAAACAAAGGAATTGGCTAGCTTAAGTGCTCTAAGCTTGACAAGTATATTCATCCAATGGAGTCGCTACCTGTAAAGCCTCATCCAGAGACTCCAACCAGAACGCTGCAGCAGCAGTGACAGGAGCAATGCATGCAAGGGCTGCAGGATAAAACCTTGTTGAATAAACATTTTCCTAAGGTAACCCTCTAATTTTTTATCCATTGGATCTAAAAAAGCACAACTGTCCTCGACAGGGATAGTGGTACGCTTAGCTAGAGTAGAAACTCTTCTCTCCACCTTAGGAACTGTCTGCCATAAGTCCCGTGTGGTGGCATCTGTTAGAAACATTTTTCTAAAAATAGGAGGGGAAGAGAACGGCACACCTGGTCTATCCCATTCCTTATTAATAATTTCTGTAAACCTCTTTAGGTATTGGAAAAACATCAGTACACACCGGCACTGCATAGTATTTATTCAGTCTACACAATTTCTCTGGCACTGTGATTGTAACACAGTCATTCAGAGCCGCTAAAACCTCCCTGAGCAACAAATGGAGGATCTCAAACATAAATTT
Source organism: Bombina bombina (assembly GCF_027579735.1). Classification (NCBI taxonomy): domain Eukaryota; kingdom Metazoa; phylum Chordata; class Amphibia; order Anura; family Bombinatoridae; genus Bombina; species Bombina bombina. The sequence continues at coordinate 583,783,609 of NC_069499.1, forward strand.
TAAATGTAGAAATATCGGAATCAGGTTAAATCATCTTCCCTGAGTCAAAAATATCACCCACAGACTGAAGCTCCCCTCAGCTTCTGCATATTGTGAGGCAGTATCAGACATGGTTCTTGACGCATCTGTATGCTCTGTATCTACCCCCAGAGCTATCTTGCTTTGCTTTAATTTCAGGTAGTCTGACTAATACCGCTGCCAGAGTATTATTCATAACTTTCGCCATGTCTTGTAAAATAAACGCTATGAGCGCCCTTGATGTACTTGCGCCATTTGAGCGTGAGTCCCTGAAGCGGGAGTCGAAGAGTCTGACACGTGGGGAGAGTTAGTCGGCATAACTTCCCCCTTGACAGAATCCTCTGGTAAAATAAACGCTATGGGCGCCCTTGATGTACTTGGCGCCATTTGAGCGTGAGTCCCTGAAGCGGGAGTCAAAGGGTCTGACACGTGGGGAGAGTTAGTTGGCATAACTTCCCCCTCGACAGAATCCTCTGATGATAATGTTTTTAAAGACAAAAAAATGATCTTTATTGCTTAACATGAAATCAGTACATCTGGTACACATTCTAAGATGGGGTTCCACCATGGCTTTTAAACATAATGAACAAGGAGCTTCCTCTATGTCAGACATGTTTTTACAGACTAGTAATGAGACTAGTAAGCTTGGAAAACACTTTAAATCAAGTTAACAAGCAAATATAAAAAATGTTACTGTGCCTTTAAGAGAAACAAATTTTGTCAAAGTTTGAAAAACAGTGAAAAAAGGCAGTAAATCAAACGAAATTTTTACAGTATATGTAATAAGTTAACAGAGCACCCACTTGCAAATGGATGATTAACCCCTTAATACAAAAAACGGATCAAAAAAACGACAGACGTTTTTTAACAGACACAACAAAACTGCCACAGCTATGCTGTGTATTACCTTCCCTATAAACGATTTTGGAAGCCTTTTTAGCCCTTTAGAGATATCCTGTAGTATTCATGGGACTGCTGAGGGAAGCTGGATGATTCATTTTGTAATTTTAACGGCGCAAAAAAGCGCTAAAATAGGCCCCTCCCACTCATATTACAACAGTGGAAGCCTCAGGAAAACTCTTTCTAAGCAAAATTTAAGCCAGCCATGTGGAAAAAACTAGGCCCCAATAAGTTTTATCACCAAACATATATAAAAAACTATTAAACATGCCAGCAAACGTTTTAAATTGCACTTTTATAAGAGTATGTATCTCTATTAATAAGCCTGATACCAGTCGCTATCACTGCATTTAAGGCTTTACTTACATTACTCCGGTATCAGCAGCATTTTCTAGCAAATTCCATCCCTAGAAAAATATTAACTGCACATACCTTATTGCAGGAAAACCTGCACGCCATTCCCCCTCTGAAGTCACCTCACTCCTCAGAATATGTGAGAACAGCAATGGATCTTAGTTACTCCTGCTAAGATCATAGAAAACGCAGGCAGATTCTTCTTCTAAATACTGCCTGAGATAAACAGTACACTCCGGTACCATTTAAAAATAATAAACTTTTGATTGAAGAAATAAACTAAGTATAAAACACCACACTCCTCTTACGACCTCCATCTATGTTGAGAGTTGCAAGAGAATGACTGGATATGGCAGTTAGGGGAGGAGCTATATAGCAGCTCTGCTGTGGGTGAACTCTTGCAACTTCCTGTTGGGAAGGAGAATATCCCATAAGTAATGGATGATCCGTGGACTGGATACACTTAACAAGAGAAAAGAGATTTGCTGCTTTTTTTGGCTAATAATATTCTAGTCATTTGTATTATATGAATAATATCTTTTATACATAAAGCAACATTTTTAAGTAGAGCCTGTCCTAGACATTACAAGCAGCAGATGTTTTTATTTCCAGCATGAGGGTATTCTAATCCTTTAGAAAGATGTATCAAATTATTTAGGTAAAAACAAATTAAAAAAATACCATGAGCTTGAATGGTAAATTTTGTAGAAAAAAAGTCTCAATAAGTTTTTGTAAAGGATGGGAGCAAATCCCATAGGGAATAAGCTGGGAACTAAACTAAAATGCATGTTCTGAGGATGACTACTGTGAAGTCACTCAGTGGCGTCACTAGGGGGGTGTGGACAGCACCCGGTGACACCCTCCAATTTGTTGAAATTTTATTGAAATTCAAAGAAATACAATGTAGAGATGCAGTTGTGAACATTAGGGGGACTGGGGAAGATGTAGACACACTTAATTGTTTTGCCCCTTGAGCCTGCGCCGCAATTTCCACAAATAGTTTTCCCGACTGCTTTTGCTTGTTTGTACTATGCTCCTCCTCTGCCCAATTTTACAATGAATGTTGTGGGCGTCCGTGGGGCTTGCAAAGTTGCGCTGCTAGCCTAAACCTGCCTGTTCTCACTGATGTGTGGAGCCACTCACTGCTGTACTGTCTCTCTAAACGAAAACTGGGAAATCGTGAGGGGGATGCCTGGCACCTGACTGCATGACTGTCTGACACTGTCTCTAAAGTGAAGGAGCCACGTATGATGCCCACCAGACCGGTACGGTTACGGTACACTAAGTGCACACTGAAGAGGTAGGAGGGGAGGGCGGGTGTCTGGGTGTGGTTAGAGGTGATTGGCCATAAGAAGCGGTAGGCACGCGGCCCGGGGCTGTGCACTGACAGACTTGGAACAGAGTCAGAGAGCAGAATTTTCATAGTTTGCGCGCCTAAACCTTTTCTTTAGCGATTTATTTTTAGATTGCACTGTTTATCTTTCATTTGATATTCTGCTGAGCCAGGGAGCAGCTCTAGGCATGAGCTTTATAATTAATGCAGTGCAGTTTACATATTTTGTATGTGTGTGTTTCCGAGTGTGTTTTTATGTGTGTGTGCCTGTGTTTTTGTGTGTCTGCTTGCTGTCCATTGGAGAAGTTTGCCTTTTCTATGAAATCCTCTTCTTGCAGTAAAAAAAAAAAAAAAAAAAAAAAAAAAAAACACAACATTACTGGGGGGGGGGGGGGGTGTGACACCGACTCTAGTGACGCCACTGAAGTCACTGCTCTGGCCAGTATTTAGACATTACATACTAATGGATACTTTTTTCATGTTCACAGGTAGAGAAGCAAACTAACCTGGGGATTCCTGCGAGGTCTATTAGAGTATCTTTCACTGTCTTCCTAGAGATGCAGCACAAGAACAAGAAAAATACACTGAGCACCTAAGAGCATGATAATACCAACAAATAAGAGATAGGACAAAGGACAAGGGAATATAGAAAGAGTTAAATACGGGGGGGGGGGTTAAATAACATATGCTGTAGAGAGTAACAAAAGAAGGGACTATAATTAATAAAAGGACTATCCAGAGACCAGCATAACACATTAACCACTCTATCTTCACTCACAGTTTGGTGCCCATTTAAATCTGGCATAAATAAAACCAGCTGATACACAGTTGGAGGGAGATAATGGGGGAGAGATTCTAATGCCTAAGATAGGAAGAGTGGCAATTAGGCTCATACACACAAGGGCTGGGATGAGGTCAGGTATTAGAGGAGCAGCCTACCATCCATTGCTCAATGTCACCCCACTTGGTATCCAGGCCATAATATTTCTAGAGGAAAAAATATGAGACAGATCAAAGAGGCAAAGAAATAAAAATGTGTAAAGCTAATATATCAGCACACAGGTAGAAAATCTTTGTTAGAGGATTTCAGTTTTCTAAAATGGTTATGGGGTTTCACTCTCGGTAGGGAGCAGGCACTGAAGACAAAAGGATACAAGGTACACAGGCAGGAATAAGACAAGGATACAAGATAAGCAGGCAGGATGAAGACTACAGACAGGCAATCTAATAGACAGGTAGAGAGGTGAATATAGACAGGCAGAGAGGAAATACTGAGACAAGCCAAGGGGGGGGGGGACACAAGAGAAATAATTACCTTCTGAACCTGGTATATCTGCAAAAGTAAAAGCAAGGGGAGAAGGGTAGAGATGCAGAAATATGAGAAAACAAAGGCAACAGTTGCAAACACAATTAGAGAACCAACAGTTAATTCACTTATCTGGAGAAATAAGCAGCTTATATGGCAATGTAGTTGGTTAGAAAGAATGACAATCACAGTAGACCAAGTGCTTTGTGTGTGTGTGTGTGTGTGTGTGTGTGTCAGTGTGTGAGTGTGTGTGAGTGTGTGAGTGTGTGAGTGTGTGTGTGTGTGTGTGTCAGTGTGTGAGTGTGTGTGAGTGTGTCAATGTGTGAGTGTGTGTGAGTGTGTCAGTGTGTGTGTCAGTGAGTGTGTGTGTCAGTGAGTGTGTGTGTCTCGGACATTGCTTGTTTTATAGTGTTCGGCGTGGAGTAGAATGTTTTTAGCATATTTCATACACTCACTGGCCAAATTTGGTGGGGTTAAATCACTGCGTTTATGAGTTCTTAAATATATATTAATTTAGTTCCTTATAAAAATTTAAAAAAAAAAAAAAAAAAAAGTATAAAAAAAAGTTTAAAAAAAATATATTGCTTCTAAGTATAAATCAACAACATAAATGATTATTTACAATTGTACACCTGCTTGGGAAACAGTAGAAAATATCATTAAACTATTAACATGTAATTAAAAGTGTCACCTCAATTTAATTAAAGGGACATAAAACAGGTTAAGATCTTTGCATATCCTAAAAGGGTTAATTAATTAAAAATAGTTAGCATAATTTTTTTTTAAATTTTTTTTTAAATTTTTTTTTAAATTGCTGGCAAATGTTTTAAAATAATTTTCAAAAATAAGTATAATGAATTACATAGCTAAGCTGCCTGGAGAATCCAACTCCACCCCCTCCCCTTATCAGTGATTAGACATAGGCATTGTATTTCAACTGTGTTCACAGGTTCTAGGCATCTCCAGCAGATAATCGTTATACACTTTTGCATTCTACCAAAAACAACAATAGATATAGATACCACCATAGAAGGAAATTGTGGGAGGAGTTAGAGCTTTACAATTCAGAAACTTAAAATAAAGTGTTAATGGCGAGGCACTGCAGTATAAATTTGCAGGTAAAGTAATTAAAGTACATATTATTATATTTTGTCTCTATCCCAACTTGTTTTATGTCCCTTTAATATTGAGGGGTAAATAACAATCCTGTAGAAAAGCTTATCAAATTATTTATATACAAAAATCCCCATAGACTTTTAATGGTGAATTTAGCAGAAAAATCATTTGCTCAATACCGAAAAGTTTTATTTATTTCTTCCATGACCCTTAGAATAAGACCTTATAACATCACAGGTTTCTTTTCTTTCCACCTGTGTGTGAGGCGGACTCCTGCCAGTGTCCAATTCAAGTCAGAATAGCACATAGCTCTGGTTAAGGACAGGAGGAATTTGTAAAAGGATACAGGCAGGGCCTAGAGCTCACATTACATCTTGTGCTCTAAGAATTCAAGAAAATATAGGGAGCATGTGTTAAAATAACTGTGACACCTCTCCTAAGTACAGGAAGACACTCTGATGCACTGGATTAAAACACACAACAGATATAGAATTCAGAAATGTAACATTACAAGTGACATAAATTCAGACAGATTACACAAAAAAAAAAAAAAAAATACTTATATTATCCAATTAATTTCTTTCTCTTGCTCTACTTGGTTTTAACATGGTCTCTTTCCATAACAGCATACTTAAAGGGACATAATACTCATATGCTAAATCACTTGAAATTGATGCAGTATAGCTGTAAAAAGCTGACAGGAAAATATCACCTGAGCATCTCTATGTAAAAAAGGAAGATATTTTACCTCACAATCTCCTCAGCTCAGCAGAGTAAGTTCTGTGTAAAAAGTTATACTTCACCTGCTCCCAGCTGCAGGTAAAAATAAAAAAAATGAAGAAATGAACAGCAGCCAATCAGCATCAGCATTGCTGAGGTCATGAACTCTTACTGTGATCTCATGAGATTTGACATAACTCTCATGAGATTTCATAGTAAGCTTCCTTTACCTGATTGGTGAAATAATATGAGAGTGCACGATGCTATTCCCTTCAGATGTCCCAGGACAGACATACTAAAATGCTGCTTAGAAATCCTTTACAATGGGAGGTGGCTACTGAGAAACTTTTGAGGTAAAATATCTTTCTTTTTTACATAGAGATGTTCAGGTGATATTTTCTAGTCAGCTTTTTACAGCTATGCTGCATCACTTTCAAGTGTTTAAACATTTGGGTATTATGGCCCTTTAAGTAGGATTAGAAGTATTTACAATTTACATGTATTGCACACTTTACAGGGAGTGCAGAATTATTAGGCAAATGAGTATTTTGACCACATCATCCTCTTTATGCATGTTGTCTTACTCCAAGCTGTATAGGCTCGAAAGCCTACTACCAATTAAGCATATTAGGTGATGTGCATCTCTGTAATGAGAAGGGGTGTGGTCTAATGACATCAACACCCTATATCAGGTGTGCATAATTATTAGGCAACTTCCTTTCCTTTGGCAAAATGGGTCAAAAGAAGGACTTGACAGGCTCAGAAAAGTCAAAAATAGTGAGATATCTTGCAGAGGGATGCAGCACTCTTAAAATTGCAAAGCTTCTGAAGCGTGATCATCGAACAATCAAGCGTTTCATTCAAAATAGTCAACAGGGTCGCAAGAAGCGTGTGGAAAAACCAAGGCGCAAAATAACTGCCCATGAACTGAGAAAAGTCAAGCGTGCAGCTGCCAAGATGCCACTTGCCACCAGTTTGGCCATATTTCAGAGCTGCAACATCACTGGAGTGCCCAAAAGCACAAGGTGTGCAATACTCAGAGACATGGCCAAGGTAAGAAAGGCTGAAAGACGACCACCACTGAACAAGACACACAAGCTGAAACGTCAAGACTGGGCCAAGAAATATCTCAAGACTGATTTTTCTAAGGTTTTATGGACTGATGAAATGAGAGTGAGTCTTGATGGGCCAGATGGATGGGCCCGTGGCTGGATTGGTAAAGGGCAGAGAGCTCCAGTCCGACTCAGACGCCAGCAAGGTGGAGTACTGGTTTGGGCTGGTATCATCAAAGATGAGCTTGTGGGGCCTTTTCGGGTTGAGGATGGAGTCAAGCTCAACTCCCAGTCCTACTGCCAGTTTCTGGAAGACACCTTCTTCAAGCAGTGGTACAGGAAGAAGTCTGCATCCTTCAAGAAAAACATGATTTTCATGCAGGACAATGCTCCATCACACGCGTCCAAGTACTCCACAGCGTGGCTGGCAAGAAAGGGTATAAAAGAAGAAAATCTAATGACATGGCCTCCTTGTTCACCTGATCTGAACCCCATTGAGAACCTGTGGTCCATCATCAAATGTGAGATTTACAAGGAGGGAAAACAGTACACCTCTCTGAACAGTGTCTGGGACGCTGTGGTTGCTGCTGCACGCAATGTTGATGGTGAACAGATCAAAACACTGACAGAATCCATGGATGGCAGGCTTTTGAGTGTCCTTGCAAAGAAAGGTGGCTATATTGGTCACTGATTTGTTTTTGAATGTCAGAAATGTATATTTGTGAATGTTGAGATGTTATATTGGTTTCACTGGTAAAAATAAATAATTGAAATGGGTATATATTTGTTTTTTGTTAAGTTGCCTAATAATTATGCACAGTAATAGTCACCTGCACACACAGATATCCCCCTAAAATAGCTATAACTAAAAACAAACTAAAAACTACTTCCAAAACTATTCAGCTTTGATATTAATGAGTTTTTTGGGTTCATTGAGAACATGGTTGTTGTTCAATAATAAAATGAATCCTCAAAAATACAACTTGCCTAATAATTCTGCACTCCCTGTATAGCAGCAGTGTCTGTAACAGTTTTATACAAGCAGCCTGTAGTAGAAGAAGGAGGCTGCAGCAGGCAGCGAGTGTGACAGCAGGAAACACCCACAGCTCCGCCATCAATAACTCTGTGTTGTTGTCTCTTCTCTAGAGAGATACACTCTCAATTTCTGTTCGGTCTTCTTTAGAATTATGCAGATGTCGTGTACACCAGCATAGATTCTCATAGATTTATACCACAGAGTGGTTGAAGCTATTCCGCTCTGCAGATTCCTCTACAGGTTGCTTGTATAAAAAAATAAAACACACTTCTGCAACATAATGCTCAAAACACATGTACACTCCAGAGCATACATAAGTATGCTCATGGAAAAGAGGGCAAGTTTCAACTAAGGAGAACAAGAGAAAGACCTAAATCTCATGACAGAAGTAAACTGGAACATTTTTAAACATTTCACACTATATCTGAATCATGAAAATTTAAGTTTGAATTCCATGTCCCCTTAAGCTCCATCTGTGTGCAATATACATTTTATACTATATACATTGATCTGCACAGTGATCACCAGATATCCCAGTCAAGAAGAGTTTAATAGGTTTAATAGCGCTCTCCCTTGAACTTTGTTCTTGGTAGGTATGGGTCACTTATATTTTTTGTTTTAATTTAGATGTCTGCAACATTATTAGGTGTTTTTTCAAAGGGACATTAATTTCATATGTGATGAGTATTTGTTAAAGTATCTATAACTGAGGTACTCACTAAAGGGTTAGAATTTCTTGTTTACTTTTTATTTGTTGAGACCTCTGATAGGATTGCAATGTATTTGTTTTTTTAGTAAATATTTGCATTTTTTTGTTGGTCTCAATTTATTAGAGGGACTATTCTCTATATTTGTACTATCTGGAGCAGGGGTGAGTTGTATTTTAGTTTCAGTTTAGTTATTAACCACATATAAGGGTTATTGGGAAGCATTTGTTTATTAATAACTGTGATAGAATTATTATATTCCTAAAGTACGCAATTGGTTAGAAAGTTTTATGAGCCTATCCTAACAGTTTGTTCGTTTTTTTTTTTTTTTAGGATAGCACAAATTGAACTACTTTGGAGTAAAATTTCTCAGTGAGAAATTGGAGTTATAAAGCAGGCACTACCATGCATCTATAGTGATATATTTATATACATTGTACATATATCTGTCTATCAAAATGCATAAGCAACTATATACATGTAATGTCTCAGGGACGTGCAGTCATAGGAGGCAGGGCCTTCCATGCCATATGGGGTCAAAGTTTAATTCAATTTTAATAGATAAAAAAAAAAAATTGCCCCCCCAAATTTTTTTCACCATTCCCCCCCCATGTAATGCTATGGAGAGGCAGGTACAGGACCACTTCTCTCCATAGCACTACATGGGTCATAGGAAAAGCCGTGCTGGAGCGCCACCTGTGTGCTGTCAACATATTAGCACACAAAATTGAGACCAATAGGAGGCATCCCTCTTGATGCCTCCTAGCAAGGGAGCCAATCAGAGATGGTCATGTTCTCCTGGTGATTGCGCAAGGGAGCAGAATAGACGGCGGGAAGTGTGAAGACTAGAGGAGAGACTGTCACTGCCCTGCCTCCTGTCTAGGGTTGCCACCAGTCCGGGTTTCAAACCGGCTGAAACCCGGACACATTTTACCACTCAACAGTACCACCTTAAGCCACTGCTGCTGCTATCCCTGAGTTACCACCTTACAAGCCGGGGGAACCCGCCGATCTACATTGTATTCTAGGCTGCAGAAATCGGGACCACCTACTGTCCATGTCTTCTGTATTCAATCACATGATCAACCGCTTCTATCTCGTGAAATCAGCAGGGCGTATCCACCATGGCGGAAGGTACAGTGAAAGGCCTTGCTGGGAATCACTGGGGGGGGGGGAGCAGTAGTGGTGACAGATCAGGGACTACTTCCTTTGCTGAACTGTGGTTGGGTAGACATAGTGACTAGTGACAGGAGGTGGAATAGAACAGTTAGTGGCAGTGTATAGTGTTTATTATAAGAGATAATAATGGTGTGCACATTTGAATACTAATATTGTTATATCCCATCCCCTGCCAGGCTGACACTCACTATGTACAGAAGTTTGTGTACTTCCCACTCGCTGTCATACAGTGTTCATAGCTCTCTGCCACAGTCTAAACCTGTCAGGGGAGTTTGAAATTGACACTCTGGGCTGCACACTCACAGGAAATGTAGTACAGACATTTGGTGTGTCAGTTACATGCACTTTTTCACTGGGGTGTGATGCACACTTGCACAAGGTCAAAATGTATGGGGGTGTGAGGGACAGGGAGTTCCATGTGTGATGGATATAATGTTATCCTCAGACTGATGTTTGGTTTCACATCAGTACATTATTATTTTTTATGATGGGAACAAAGTCACACCAGAAATGTGGGTTAGCTTGATGTGCAGTATCTACTTTACCAATATCATTAGAATACAGTGATACTGTATTCTGATATTATAATCTCTCTCTCTTTATCTCTCTCTCTTTGTGCAACCTGCACTTTTAATCATAAATTGAATCTATTCGATTGGGTTCATATATGTCTTTCTCCGACGTATCATACCTAGTGCCTCACTAGCCTCTGACCTCAACGCACGTCACTAAATATCTTCATGTATAAAACCTACTACATTACAGAAAGACATGCATAAAAAAATACTTGTTCATTATAAAATCTTTATATAAAGACCAGACAGGTCTGTACAGTTTTGTTTTGCAAGTCTCACAAGGCGTCCCAAGATTTTTGGAACAATAATATACTCAGACAGCCGACTCCCTCCCCCCATGTATTTAAAACATGGATTCTACTAATGATTTAAGCCGATCTCATTAGGAAGCAGAGCAGCCATCCATTATGTATAAACATGGGTAAAAACACCAACTGTCTGTGATCATTTCCCACATGCTAGACAGGGAGGGAAAGAAAGAAAACCAGAAAGAGAGTGGTTAGACACAAACAAAATTGGAGTCTTAAAAAAGGTATAGGAAGTTATGGTGATGTTTTATTTTTAGAAATTAGAAAACAGGGAGGTTATTCTAAATTATATTCTCTCCTAACCCAATATAAAAGCTGAATTGCACAGTAGTTCACTTCAAATGCAATTAGAATTATATACTTTTTTGTAATGGTGCTTCTTTTAAAACTTATTACAACTCGAGAGACAACTTATCAAGCATACAACCTGCTGGCAGACAGAAGTAGCTTGTGCGCCCATATTCCTGAGTGTCAGTGGAAACATTTCACATGACATAACCAACTTCTCTGCTATTGTAAAACTGCTTCTAATCGAAACAGAAATGCACTGTTGTGTATGCATTTAATATTTCAGCATGGTCTCTAAACAATAGAGCATATTAACGTGTAAAGAAGGAATCTAGCTTGCTCAATTTGGGAGCCGCATGTGAGCTATGAGAAACAGGACCTGTACCCTAGTTGGCATTCTTCTTACAATGCTACAGAGCACTCACTGTATGTGTCAAATACATTTTCCAAACAAGATAGGTTTTAAATATAGTTTAAAAATATTTGTTTTCCCAAACACATACACAAGGTCATATAAATGCTTGACATTTTAGTGCACCGACAGTAAATTGTGAAGTACTTTTGTGTATTTACAGACACATAACATTAAAGATAAAAAGGTGGGTATCCTGTGTTAAATATTGTTTTCTATATAATAATAAAAAAAAATAAACGTTGGTATCTTGTTAATGTACAGAATATAGAGCAGCAAAAATGCTCATGTGCTGTATTAAGATCTGCAGATAAAACATTTAGGGCCAGATTACGAGTGGAGCGCTATACAGTTACGTGCAAGTGATAAGGGGTATATCACAGGTGTTTAAACACGTATTACAAGTTAAAAGTAAACACGATCGCTTGAACACAATCACAATTTACACTAGAATGATTACCATGTCCTCAGAGCTCTGGTTAACAGTTTCGCGAAACAAAAAAGTTGCATTAAACACATAAAAAAATACATTACAAAGTATATTTACACTATCTAATAAAAATATTGCACAAAAAAGTTATAAGGGCTCAAAGATATAAGGTCTCAGGTGTTAAAAAAAAAAGTAGTATATATATGTGTGTGTGTGCGTGTTTTTTGCAATATTTAAGTGTTTTGTTAATGTGAAAGTGGATGTGCGCTGATAAGGGGGGATCAATTGTGATACAAAATTATGAGGACTATAAATTAGAGGCCTTACGGCAGCTATCAGATCCTCTGACTTATAAAAAGCTTTCGTCCAACCCCACTTACAGATTTAAAAAGCTGGTTGATAAAACAATAGACTTTGGGTCACAGATAAGTTATTTAACCACCCAAGAAGGTGAATTCCTTACGATTGATTACCCTAAGACTCCAATATTATATCTTCTACCCAAGATACACAAGTCACTAGTACACCCACCTGGGAGACCAATAGTCTCGGCCAGAGACTCTATCTGTTCTGGACTTGCACAATACATTGACTACCATCTTCAACCCATTGTTAGCAATTCCTTTTCCTATCTACAGGATTCTACGATTCGCAAACTTATTGATTTTGACACACTTACTGATGATGATATACTTGTGATTATGGATGTTGACAGTCTCTATACTGTCATTCCCCATTTGGGTGGCCTGGAGGCTGTCAGATCCATAGTCACAGGTAATCAACATTATACTGGTCCACCATTAGAATTCTTACTAGAATTGATGGAGCATTGTCCCACAAAAAAATTATTTTTCCTTTGAAAATTCATATTACCTGCAGATAGCAGGTACGGCTATGGGGTCGAACATGGCCCCTGTATATGCTAACATTTACATGCTTTGGTACAAACTAGAGGTCATGAAACCCATACAACATCCCAATATCAGGTTGTACACCAGGTATAGAGATGATCTGTTTTTAGTATGGAGTGGTAGTGTAAACAGCCTGCTAGATTGGGTGGAACAGTTAAACAATAGAGCTACCTCTATACGCTTTAAAATGGAGTATGATACTAATCGGATACATTTCTTGGACCTCAATATTTTCAAAGTTAAATTGAATCAGGGTATGAGGTTTGGCACATCACTTTATACTAAAGTCACAGATAGGAACTCATTACTGTTAGCCTCTAGCTATAATCCTCGCCACCAGAAGCTGGGGATTATTTCCTCTCAACTCACGAGAGTAATAAGAAACAACTCTGAACCTATGTTACGGGAATCACAGCTTGACTCCATGTGTCTCAAATTGGAAGCAAGAAACTATGATAAACATGACATCATCAATGCAAGACGGGTACTGGAAGCCTCTAATCAAGAGACCCTTACAGTGACAAAGGATATGTCCAATGTTGAGGACCAACCACTTAACTTTATTACCACTTTCTCACCTTTACATACCACTGTACAAGAATCTGTAAGGAACAGATGGGATATCCTTGAAACAGACAGAAGTCTGGCTAATTGGAAACAGAAACCACCCAGACTGGTATACAGGCGAGCTAAAAATATCAAGGATTTGCTGATGAAAACAGACCCTAAGGAAAATTATCAGACTGATACATGGTTGCAATCTAGGAAAAAAAGGTTGTTACCGATGTGGTGAATGTGTTACATGTAACTCAATGCAGACAGGGGATTCCTTTCAACATCCGCACAAAAATAAACGTTACTTTATACGACATCGCCTTACTTGCAATAGTTAATTTGTCATTTACATACTATTTTGCCCGTGTTCCTTATTTTACGTGGGTAAAACGACCACCTCGTTCAAGGACACGATGGCCAACCACAGATTTTCAATTAGAGAGGCACTTAAAAAAAGAAAATCTGATCTCCCTGTCGCCCGACATTTTGCCTTACACAAGCATAACCTGTCAAGTTTGCGATGCATGATTATTGATCATTTGCCAATACCAAGGAGGGGAGGTGATCGAGCTAAAATGCTATTACAGTTGGAATCCAGATGGATTTATATGTTGGACACTGTGTCCCCGAAGGGACTGAATATTAAACTCGACTTTGGACCCTTCATTGGCTAATTGACTTTGGTTGCCCTATCCTTCTGACAACAACTACAGAATCTCTTCTCTCATATGAAGGGGGACTTCCATAGTTTTGCTTTTTCATCTATGTATATATTTTTTTCATTTTTCATATTTTTCCACTTCTTTCTTTTTTCTCTGGCTTGCCATTATTTTTCAGTGTTTGGACACTGCGCTTTACAACAGAGGATATCCATCACACCATATACCCACAAAAACTTACTATGTACACAAAAGAATGGCTGAACATAATTTATTCTGACACCCATTTGTATCACATCTGACCCAGTGTTTTTTTTTACAGTTTTTCAGTGATGCAATTGCTTGAGTATATGGGGAGTACCCACGATGTGTGGGGCATATATTACTTACATCATGAATATATGTGTAAACACCCTAACTCACTCTGTCTGAGATGGCTACGGACTGCTACTATCATCTCTAGTTACATGCACGATATCACAAAGGGAGGAGTGTATATGCGTCACAGGACGTTCCGCTGGATGTGGAGCTCGTTTCCCCAGAACGGCACAGTAGTGCTAGAGGAATTTGGACAGAGTATTTGCTTGCAAAGTCCTTTCCGTTCACACTGGATGACGGTTAGTGATTGGCTTTGGTCCCTTCTGATGCGGCATGAGTGGGCGTGTACAGTGACGCCTCAGACCTCTACAGCCTAGTGACCCGTTAGTCGCAACTTCTGAGGGAGGAGAATGATGAGCAATCTGACATATATGGTAATTAGCCATGTGTCTATCTTACGCCGGAGTCAGTTGCGATACTGACGAGTGATCTGCCCAATCAGCAGCATTGTGGGTGAGGTGGATGCCTCTGTTTGCGGCGCGAAGAGGCTTTGAAACACAGCTGCAATTAGCCTCAATCCCAGTTACTATAAATTGGGGGAGTACAGCCAGTCTTTCCATACTTTCACCGGGACATCACATAGCTGATGTGCCTTCTCTGGAGCAACTCTTTTTACATTTGGGACATTTGATAAAGATGCCAGTAAGGCATCGAAACCTCATGTTAATCCCCTATATGATTAAAAGTTAATTTTTATTTTTTTAAGACCAGTAAGTGCTGTCTTTTTCTGGAAGTATATATATATATATATATATATATATATATATATATATATATATATATATATATATATATATAGTCCATGTAGAAAATAAGGTAACAGCACCACAGCACACAATCTTCTTTTAAAGGTGAACACAGCACACAATCTTCTTTTAAAGGTGAAAAGAAGATTGTGTGCTGTTACCTTATTTTCTACATGGACTGTATACACTGGAGTTTGGCTGATACTCCTTGGTAACGTGCACACAGGTGGGAAAGAAACTTTACTAAAACCTATGGTGCTGGATTCAACTCACTTACTTCTTATATATATATATATATATATATATATATATTTTATTATCGCTCGAGCGAAAACATTTTACTTTTAACTTATAATACGAGCACAACTTGACATGTGCAAAAAGCTTACTTCTAGCGCAGTTAATGCTCAAGCGGGATTATTAAATAACGCTTTACTTGTAATCACGCTAAAGCTTATTATTTTTTTTATTTTTTTAAAGTAACAAAGATAAAAGAAATTTGTTAATTAAAAAATGATCAGTATAGGAAAACTAAACCTACATATCATGTGTACTAAATGATAGCTTACAAAATGGTCACAATCACCATAAATGAAAGCAAGCCTTTATACTGATAAATTATTAATGAGTATTTAAAAAGGTTTTTACTGTAATCCACGTAGCATGAGAACAATGAAATATCTCCTTGCTCATTCTGACTTTTGCAGAACTACAGCAGCACCCTTATGAAGTGCATTTCTGGTGTGCTAGGACATCAGACTAGTCTTTGCCCAAACTTTTCAGATGAAGAGCCACACTCAAGGGGGCCCTGAAAAATTAAATGGAATACATTTTATTAAAAATATATTATACTGTCTTTTTAAACAATAGCTCAATTGAGGTGTTGGATTAACTATATCTCCATGGAATTATCTTGACAATTGCTATGTTGTTGGTATTTTTATTTATACAGACTATGCACTTCTTTTGTACCCTTCTGATGAATAAATCAAAGTTTACAAAAATAAATACATTTGTGTGCACTCACAATACTAGTTAGAAAAAAAAAAACATTACTGAATTGTATAAATTGCAGAGGTGCGGAAGAGCTGTAGGTCACATAAAAAGCACTATAGGGTCACATTGTGCCTACCAGACCTTAGGACTGGTAAGCCTGTTAAACTGTAATTTTCACAAGTTCTGTATTTTAATTAAATTATATATATATATATATATATATATATATATATATATATATATATATATATATATATATATATATATATATATATATATATATATATATACACACAAAATACAAATAATACTTTACTGTAAAGTTCATTTAAATTTAAATATTTTTTTAGTTAAATGCACTTTTCTTTTTCTTACATAAAACAAGAGAAGATCCTAGACAACCGGCTTAATATTATTTCTTTTACTGGAGGAACTATTTCTTCTTTTTAAACTTTTGCACTCACCAAAATTCTGGTGTTTTTTTCTGCGTATTATCCATAACATAATATAGTACTTTGATCTTTTCAGCAGATCCTTAACTTTCAGAACACTGCAGATATACATGAAGATCACAGACATAAACACCCAGAATTAAACAAATAAATACATTAATACCAATTCCCTATAGTATATATGGTAAAAAAAAGTTTGTGTGACTTTATTTTAGAAATTCTGAAATCAAACACTTCAGTATCAATCGCCTTCCCAAAACATCAACATTTAGGATTTTGTAAAGGTAAGTTTTGCAATACCAATTAGTTATTTAAAACTAGAAGATAACATTTATCTTTTGCATATTTTCACCATCTTGCATTTTATTTTAAGAATAAAAAGGTTGGTTTTAATCCTTAAAATTTGGATGAGCGAACTAATAATGTTGCCAGTAATCAGTGTATTAAGACTGGCAGGGGTGGGTAATTGTGGTGAACGGGTCATTACTTTCTATTACTGCTTTACTTATTTTAATATTTTTACTGTTAGAGGAGTAAAGCTTGCAGAGAATTTGAGGACTTGTGTGTCATTAATCTCTGTAAACACTGAAGCAGTTGGAAGGGGGATGTAAAAACTTTGTATTTCACATTAAAGGGCCATTATACACTCATTTTTTCTTTGCATAAATGTTTTGTAGATGATCTATTTATAAAGCCCATAACGTTTTGTTTTTTTTAAAAATGTATAATTTTGCTTATTTTTAAAGATCATTGCTCTGATTTTCAGACTCCTAACCAAGCCCCAAAGTTTTATTTGAATACCGTCAGCTACCTTCTCCAGCTTGCTCCTATTTGTGTAAAGGGTCTTTTCATATGCAAAAGAAGGGTGAGTTTCTTATTTCCCACTTGCAGTGGGCTTTCCAGCTGCCTTTTCAACAGAGCTAAACTGAAAGCTTCTAAGTAAGTTTTTAAATAATTTTATACCAGTATCTGTGCATCTTATTCTTTATAGTAGTGTCTATTACATCCAGTTATATGAAAATAAGTGTATACTGTCCCTTTAATGGAACTGAGAATTGCTCAAATATACCTCCCAAAATACCTAGGAATGATGCAGGCTCGGAAGGAGATGTGTAGGTGGTTTAACAAAAACCCCTGAACAAATCCAGGGCATGTGACACGGGTGCAGAAAAGTGTGCTGTTGGTAGGCTCACTGCAGTCGGGGAGCAAGGCTAGGTGGCCCCCTGATACACTTTGAGCAAATTATATATGTATAGGGACAGAGCTGTGGGAGGGGCAGTTGTGCAGAGCTACTAAATAAGGACTATCTTGCAGGATGCAGGACAGTTGGGATAGTCATATGAGAGGATATGCATATATACAGTAGTAAGAGAAAAGCAGCCTATTCCTTGTAGAGAATTAACAAACAAAGAAAAAACCTAGAGTGAAGCGGGTCACTGTTGAACAGTTTGTTTGAATTGTCAGCCTGCTTTAAAGGGACAGTCAACACCAGAATTTTTGTTGTTTTAAAAGATAGATCATCCCTTAATTACCAATTCCCCAGTTTTGCATAACCAACACAGTTATGATTATACATGTTTTACCGCTGTAATTACCTTGTATCTAAGCCTCAGCAGACTGCCCCCTTATTTCAGTTCTTTTGACAGACTTGCATTTTAGCAGGTCAGAGCTGTCTCCATGGTAAATTCACGTGCATGAGCTCAATGTTATCTATATGAAACACGTGAACTAATGCCCTCTAGTGGTGAAAAACTATCAAAATGCATTTAGATTAGGAGGCGGCCTTCAAGGTCTAAGAAATTAGCATATGAACCTCCTAGGTTTAGCTTTCAACTAAGAATACCAAGAGAACAAAGCCAAATTGGTGATAAACGTAAATTGGATAGTTGTTTAAAATTACATGCCCTATTCTAAACATGAAAGTTTTTTTGAACTTGACTGTCCCTTTAAGGTCGTGGTGTCATATTAACCCAAATATCTTAAACCATCACCTACAATATGTGCTCTAACAATAAATGTAAGATAAATAGTACTCAGAGGTTTATGAATCTCAAACCTTTATGATCTGCTCCACATTATTTGTTATTTACACTTAAAACTTACATAGTGTCAATTGTATTTTTTTTTTTTTACAGCATATCCAAGTTTTCCTTACAGCTAGCCCTCAAAACAGCACTCAAAGACTAATAAAACGGAACATATTTCCTCTAAGAAACCATCCTCTGTTGATTCCTGAATCAGACACATCTTCATACTTGCATACCTAGGAAAGGCAGTAGCTGTAATGTTTACACTTGCAGCGTTTTACTGTCTATACTTGGATTAATCCTGGGCTTTTACAAAACACAGACACATTCTAGAGATTCCAGAGTTGGTTATATTTTTACAGTCTCTATAGCCACTAAAATATTTATTGTGATTTGATCAAAGTATATCTTAAAATACATTAAAAACATTATTGTGTATCCTATTTGGTGGCATGATACCTATTGTCAATATAAAAGGCTATTTCTGTTTGGTTATTATTGATTTTGTACAATGTCATAAAATTAATAAAAAAAATAAAAAATAAAAAAAGAATGAATGAATGAATGAAATATAAAGCTGGAAAATGTCATAATTTGATACTATGCAGGAGTTTAGCAATATTGTGGGAATTCAGCATTTCTAAACTCTCCAAAGATGACCCCTTTAATAGGTAAGTGCCTTTCAATTACAGGACTTACTTGTCTCCAATTTAAAACTGCCCCTTTTGTTGTAAAGGAGTTTATGCCCCTTTAAAGCTCTGGACTGGTACCTCCAAATTAGAAAGAAGACTTCTGAGAACCGTAGGTCAGTGACATTTAATGAGTCAGTTTCAGTTAAAACTAGAGTTAATTAATAGCAATACAATGTTAAAGGAGTCAGTCTGTCCCAAACAATTGTATACGCATTTCACTTCATTTTCACACAGAATTGTAAACATATCTCATACTTTTTACTTCTCATTAGATTAGTGTAGCATACAAGGTAAAAATAAGTCAGCAGACAGTGATCCTGAAACAAAAACTAAGGTTATCCTACCATGGTAAATGAAAACAAGAAAATTCCATTACACTGAGTATGAGATGCACAGATATAAAAGATAATGCAGATAAACTAGTATGTGCGTTACGCAGCTCTTACCTCTTTCTGTTGTCGTTCCAGCTCCTTCATACGAATCTCTCTAGCTTCGGCACGAGCTGCTCTCTTTGCTGCAAGTCGCGCCTCCGCCTACAGAGAGAATACAGTGATATTAAACAGTGCTCTGTGACTGCAGAGAATACAAACAAGGGGATTACTAGAGCCAGGAGGTGTATATATACTGTACAGATAACATTTAGCACTATCATAGTACAGCAGTAGTTTTAGCAAGGATCTCGTCTAAAACATTATGTTATTTGGAAGACTTGCTGGTAGTAAATTATCAGAAAACACTAATCTTATCCTAGGGGTAATATAATAAAAAAACACTGCTTGTCTTTCTGTTCAGGACTATGGTTTCCTAAAGCTCTCTGGCCTGGCGAGATTCTATAATGTATCTTGTCAGTATTATGAGGCACCACAGGGATTGTTTTAAAGGCAGTTTTACCTTGGGAACTGTGTAACTCCTAAAAGGGATATTAAAGTCAAAATTAAGCTTTCATGATTCAGAGCAGGATGTTTTAAGAGACTTTACAATTTACTTCTATTATCAAATTTTTGACATACTTTTTATACACACACTTTTTGAGGCACCAGTTCCTACTGAGCATGTGCACAAGTTTATAGGGTATATGTATACTAGTCTGTGATTCGCTGATGGCTGTCACATGATACAGGGTGCTGGCAAATGGGGGAAAATAAATTTGCAAGAAAAAAAAAAAAACATAATTTATGCTTACCTGATAAATTCCTTTCTTCTGTAGTGTGATCAGTCCACGGGTCATCATTACTTCTGGGATATTAACTGCTCCCCTACAGGAAGTGCAAGAGGATTCACCCAGCAGAGCTGCATATAGCTCCTCCCCTCTACGTCACTCCCAGTCATTCGACCAAGGACCAACGAGAAAGGAAAAGCCAAGGGTGAAGTGGTGACTGGAGTATAAATTAAAAAATATTTACCTGCCTTAAAAACAGGGCGGGCCGTGGACTGATCACACTACAGAAGAAAGGAATTTATCAGGTAAGCATAAATTATGTTTTCTTCTGTTAAGTGTGATCAGTCCACGGGTCATCATTACTTCTGGGATACCAATACCAAAGCAAAAGTACACGGATGACGGGAGGGATAGGCAGGCTCTTTATACAGAAGGAACCACTGCCTGAAGAACCTTTCTCCCAAAAATAGCCTCCGATGAAGCAAAGGTGTCAAATTTGTAAAATTTGGAAAAAGTATGAAGCGAAGACCAAGTTGCAGCCTTGCAAATCTGTTCAACAGAGGCCTCATTCTTGAAGGCCCAAGTGGAAGCCACAGCTCTAGTAGAATGAGCTGTAATTCTTTCAGGGGGCTGCTGTCCAGCAGTCTCATAAGCTAAACGAATTATGCTACGAAGCCAAAAAGAAAGAGAGGTAGCGGAAGCTTTTTGACCTCTCCTCTGCCCAGAGTAAATGACAAACAGAGAAGACGTTTGTCGGAATTCCTTAGTTGCCTGCAAGTAAAATTTTAGAGCCCGGACTACATCCAGGTTGTGCAGTAGACGTTCCTTCTTTGAAGAAGGATTTGGGCATAAAGAAGGAACAACAATCTCTTGATTGATATTCCTGTTAGTAACTACCTTAGGTAAGAACCCAGGTTTAGTACGCAGGACTACCTTATCCGAATGAAAAATCAAATAAGGAGAATCACAATGTAAGGCTGATAATTCAGAGACTCTTCGAGCCGAGGAAATAGCCATTAAAAATAGAACTTTCCAAGATAACAACTTTATATCAATGGAATGAAGGGGTTCAAACGGAACGCCCTGTAAAACATTAAGAACAAGGTTTAAACTCCATGGTGGAGCAACAGTTTTAAACACAGGCTTAATCCTGGCCAAAGCCTGACAAAAAGCCTGGACGTCAGGAACTTCTGACAGACGTTTGTGTAACAGAATGGACAGAGCTGAGATCTGTCCCTTTAATGAACTAGCAGATAAACCCTTTTCTAAACCTTCTTGTAGAAAAGACAATATCCTAGGAATCCTAACCTTACTCCAAGAGTAACCTTTGGATTCACACCAATGTAGGTATTTACGCCATATCTTATGGTAAATCTTTCTGGTAACAGGTTTCCTAGTCTGTATTAAGGTACTAATAACTGACTCAGAAAACCCACGTCTTGATAAAATTAAGCGTTCAATTTCCAAGCAGTCAGCTTCAGAGAAGTTAGATTTTGATGTTTGAAGGGACCCTGTATCAGAAGGTCCTGTTTCAGAGGTAGAGACCAAGGCGGACAGGATGACATGTCCACCAGGTCTGCATACCAAGTCCTGCGTGGCCACGCAGGTGCTATTAGAATCACTGATGCTCTCTCTTGTTTGATTCTGGCAATCAATCGAGGAAGCAACGGGAAGGGTGGAAACACGTAAGCCATCCTGAAGTCCCAAGGTGCTGTCAGAGCATCTATCAGGACTGCTCCTGGATCCCTGGATCTGGACCCATAACGAGGAAGCTTGGCGTTCTGTCGAGACGCCATGAGATCTATCTCTGGTTTGCCCCAACGTCGAAGTATTTGGGCAAAGACCTCCGGATGAAGTTCCCACTCCCCCGGATGAAAAGTCTGACGACTTAAGAAATCCGCCTCCCAGTTCTCCACTCCCGGGATGTGGATTGCTGACAGGTGGCAAGAGTGAGACTCTGCCCAGCGAATTATCTTTGATACTTCCATCATAGCTAGGGAGCTTCTTGTCCCTCCCTGATGGTTGATGTAAGCTACAGTCGTGATGTTGTCCGACTGAAACCTGATGAACCCCCGAGTTGTCAACTGGGGCCAAGCCAGGAGGGCATTGAGAACTGCTCTCAATTCCAGAATGTTTATTGGCAGGAGACTCTCCTCCTGACTCCATAGTCCCTGAGCCTTCAGGGAATTCCAGACGGCACCCCAACCTAGAAGGCTGGCGTCTGTTGTTACAATGGTCCTGTCTGGTCTGCTGAATGGCATCCCCCTGGACAGGTGTGGCCGAGAAAGCCACCATAGAAGAGAATTTCTGGTCTCTTGATCCAGATTCAGAGAAGGGGATAAGTCTGAGTAATCCCCATTCCACTGACCTAGCATGCACAGTTGCAGTGGTCTGAGGTGAAAGCGTGCAAAGGGTACTATGTCCATTGCCGCTACCATTAAGCCGATTACCTCCATACATTGAGCCACTGACGGGTGTTGAATGGAATGAAGAGTGCGGCAAGCACTTTGAAGTCTTGATAGCCTGTCCTCTGTCAGGTAAATCTTCATTTCTACAGAATCTATAAGAGTCCCCAGGAAGGGAACTCTTGTGAGTGGAACGAGTGAACTTTTCTTTTCGTTCACCTTCCATCCATGTGACCTTAGAAATGCCAGCACTAACTCTGTATGAGATTTGGCAGTTTGAAAGCTTGAAGCTTGTATCAGAATGTCGTCTAGGTATGGAGCTACTGAGATTCCCCGCGGTCTTAGTACCGCCAGAAGAGCACCCAGAACCTTTGTGAAGATTCTTGGCGCTGTAGCCAATCCGAATGGAAGAGCCACAAACTGGTAATGCCTGTCTAGGAAGGCAAACCTTAGGTACCGGTAATGATCTTTGTGAATCGGTATGTGCAGGTAAGCATCTTTTAAATCTACAGTGGTCATGTACTGACCCTCTCGGATCATAGGTAAAATTGTCCGAATAGTCTCCATCTTGAACGATGGAACTCTTAGGAATTTGTTTAGGATCTTTAAGTCCAGGATTGGTCTGAAAGTTCCCTCTTTTTTGGGAACCACAAACAGATTTGAGTAAAACCCCTGTCCCTGTTCCGATTGTGGAACTGGATGGATTACTCCCATTAACAAGAGCTCTTGTACGCAGCGTAGAAAAGCCTCTTTCTTTGTCTGGATTGTTGACAATCTTGACAGATGAAATCTCTCTCTTGGAGGAGAGTATTTGAAGTCCAGAAGGTATCCCTGAGATATTATCTCTAGCGCCCAGGGATCCTGAACATCTCTTGCCCAAGCCTGGGCGAAGAGAGAAAGTCTGCCCCCCACTAGATCCGATCCCGGATCGGGGGCCCTCAATTCATGCTGTTTTGGGGGCAGCAGCAGGTTTCCTAGTCTGCTTGCCCTTGTTCCAGGACTGGTTAGGTTTCCAGCCTTGTCTGTAGCGAGCAACAGCTCCTTCCTGTTTTGGTGCAGAGGAAGTTGATGCTGCTCCTGCTTTGAAATTACGAAAGGAACGAAAACTAGACTGTCTAGTCTTGGCTTTGGCTTTGTCCTGAGGCAGGGCATGGCCTTTACCTCCTGTAATGTCAGCGATAATCTCTTTCAACCCGGGCCCGAATAAGGTCTGCCCTTTGAAAGGTATATTAAGCAATTTAGACTTAGAAGTAACATCAGCTGACCAGGATTTTAGCCACAGCGCCCTGCGTGCCTGAATGGCGAATCCTGAATTCTTCGCCGTAAGTTTAGTAAGATGTACTACGGCCTCCGAAATGAATGAATTAGCTAGTTTAAGGACTCTAAGCCTGTCCGTAATGTCGTCCAGAGTAGCTGAACCAATGTTCTCTTCCAGAGACTCAATCCAGAATGCCGCTGCAGCCGTGATCGGCGCAATGCATGCAAGGGGTTGCAATATAAAACCTTGTTGAACAAACATTTTCTTAAGGTAACCCTCTAACTTTTTATCCATTGGATCTGAAAAAGCACAGCTATCCTCCACCGGGATAGTGGTACGCTTAGCTAAAGTAGAAACTGCTCCCTCCACCTTAGGGACCGTTTGCCATAAGTCCCTTGTGGTGGCGTATATTGGAAACATTTTTCTAAATATCAGAGGGGGTGAGAACGGCACACCGGGTCTATCCCACTCCTTAGTAACAATTTCAGTAAGTCTCTTAGGTATAGGAAAAACCTCAGTACTCGTCGGTACCGCAAAATATTTATCCAACCTACACATTTTCTCTGGTATTGCAACTGTGTTACAATCATTCAGAGCCGCTAACACCTCCCCTAGTAATACACGGAGGTTTTCCAGCTTAAATTTAAAATTTGAAATATCTGAATCCAGTCTGTTTGGATCAGAACCGTCACCCACAGAATGAAGTTCTCCGTCCTCATGTTCTGCCACCTGTGACGCAGTGTCTGACATGGCCCTAATATTATCAGCGCACTCTGTTCTCACCCCAGAGTGATCACGCTTACCTTTTAGTTCTGGTAATTTAGCCAAAACTTCAGTCATAACAGTAGCCATATCCTGTAATGTGATTTGTAATGGCCGCCCAGCTGTACTCGGCGCTACAATATCACGCACCTCCCTCTGAGCGGGAGATGTAGGTACTGACACGTGAGGCGAGTTAGTCGGCATAACTCTCCCCTCGTTGTTTGGTGAAATTTGTTCAATTTGTACAGATTGATTTTTATTTAAAGTAGCATCAATACAGTTAGTACATAAATTTCTATTGGGCTCCACTTTGGCATTGCAACAAATGACACAGGTATCATCTTCTGAATCAGACATGTTTAACACACTAGCAAATAAACTTGCAACTTGGAAATACAATTCAAATAGAATAATATTAAAACGTACTGTGCCTTTAAGAAGCACAGAAGATCTATGACAGTTAAAAATTAATAAATTGAAACAGTTATAGCCTCAATCCTTGTAAACAACACAACTTTAGCAAAGGTTTAATCCCATTAGCAAAGATAATTTCTGAAAGCAGGAAACAAATTACAGAATAAAAGTTTTTATTTCAGTCAAACTATAATTCTCACAGCTCTGCTGAGAGAAATTACCTCCCTCAAAATAAGTTTTGAAGACCCCTGAGCTCTGTAGAGATGAACCAGATCATGCAGGGAATACAATGAGTTGCTGACTGAAATATTTGATGCATAGTAAAAGCGCCCCTCCCCCACACACACAGCAGTGAGGGAGAACAGAAACTGACAGAAAAAAACAGATTTAAGCAACTGCCAAGTGGAAAAATGGTGCCCAAACATTTATTCACTCAGTACCTCAGCAAATGAAAACGATTTTACATTCCAGCAAAAACGTTAAACATAATCTCTAGTTATTAAACAGCTTTATGTCTTTCTTACAGTGTAATTCTAGTGAAGTACCATTCTCCCAGAATACTGAAGTGTAAAGTATACATACATGACATTATATCGGTATGGCAGGATTTTCTCATCAATTCCATTGTCAGAAAATAAAAACTGCTACATACCTCTATGCAGATTCATCTGCCCGCTGTCCCCTGATCTGAAGTTTACCTCACTCCTCAGATGGCCGAGAACAGCAATATGATCTTAACTACTCCGGCTAAAATCATAGCAAAACTCTGGTAGATTCTTCCTCAAACTCTGCCAGAGAGGTAATAACACACTCCGGTGCTATTTTAAAATAACAAACTTTTGATTGAAGATATAAAACTAAGTATAATCACCATAGTCCTCTCACACGACCTATCTAGTTGCTGGGTGCAAGAGAATGACTGGGAGTGACGTAGAGGGGAGGAGCTATATGCAGCTCTGCTGGGTGAATCCTCTTGCACTTCCTGTAGGGGAGCAGTTAATATCCCAGAAGTAATGATGACCCGTGGACTGATCACACTTAACAGAAGAAATCTACTTTTTAGTTAAAATTCAGTGTTATTGCATTGTCTTGTTATTATGCAATTCTATTGTATTGAGATCTCACTAATATTATTTATGTGAAGGAGAGATACTTACTTTACAATATAGTGTTCAGTAAAATAAGCTAACGATTTCTCTCCATGCTGGTGAGTTTTTAACAAATATTTTTCCTGCAAAATGCAGGGATTAGAAATGAAACTATTGTTAAATTTGCCTTTTACAAACACCAGACTAGAGGTTACCCAACATCATCATGAGAATAAAAAATGTAGTAAATAAAAATATGTATAACTGATGCAGCTTGTACAATAAATGCACTTTAATAGAAGGAACATAACAATGGTTTGCATAGCTGCAATCTCAATTTAAAATTAATACCTGGGACCAAGAGAATGATGTAGGTTGGGAAAGGGAGACTTGTAGTTGGATTTATAGCAACCCATGGGCAAAGTCCGGGCATGTCAGGAGTTGTGTTGGGGTATTCTGTGAAAACAACTGGATATGACATGGTTGAGAACCAGTGTGCCGTGGGCAGGCTCATTGCTGTCAAGTAGCAAGGCTAGTGGACTCCCATATACAATTAAGGCATGAGCATAGAATGTGAGCTAGTGTATATTTAATGGGACAGTCTACTCCAGAATTTGTATTATTTAAAAAGATAGATAATCCCTATATTATCCATTCCTAAAATTTGCATAACCACCATGGTTATAGTAATACACTTTTTAACTCTATGAATTCATTGAATTTAAGGCTCTGCAGACCGCCTCCTTATTTCAGTTCTTTTGACAGACTTGCATTTTAGCCAATCAGTGATGACTAAATAATCCATGGAAGTAAGCACAATGTTGTTATCCATGGCACATATGAACTAATGCCCTCTAGCTGTGAAAAATTGTAAAAATGCACTGAGATAAGAAGCAGCCAATGGCTTAGAGATTAGCATATGAGCCTCCCTAGGTTTAGCTTTAAACAAAGAATACCAAGAGAACAAAGCAAATTTGAAGATAAATTGGAAAGTTATTTAAAAAGACAGTCTAGTCAAACTAAACTTTCATGATTCAGATAGGGCATGCAATTTTAAACACATATACAAGTACCAACACATGCACACTCTTCTCAAAGAAATTCTGATAAGCTTTTACCTTCCATTTACATATCCACCTCTCTTCCTACTGAGCATGCTCACCCCTGCCTGTTTGTTTACTTTTCCAGATCTTTATTCTCTCATTAAAGTGATGGTAAACTTTTCCCTTTTTAAAACCAGATCCAGAATGTTAGTGATATTTTAGATGGAGTTTCATTCATCAGGTGTAATGAAAATGTGCTGTAACTTGCTCCACTGCCCACTTCAAAAGTCAATTGTTCTGTAAGTTAAAGGTTTGAATTGTCTTCCAATCAGCGCTCTAGCTACAACAAAAGATTCATATGGGGAGATCGCCGATTGGACAACAATTCAAACCGTTAGCTCACAGAAAGATTTGAAGTAGGCGGCAGTGCAAAGGTTATTTAAAGTGAAGGTCCATTTTGATGAATTAGTGTCTCTTTTTTTTAATAAACCTAATAAAAACAAGGGCACTTTAATTCATCAAAATTGACATTTCACGGTTTTCTTCAAAAACTTACCTTTTAATCCTGAATGCCGCTCCAGCGATTCCCCCGGCCGTCGGAAGCCTCTACAGACGTCAGAAATGACGAATCAGGCTTCCTCTAATCACAGCTTCCCCCTGGGGGAATCTTGGCCTGATGCAACGCTGTGATTGGAGGAGGCCGGATTAGTAATTTTGGACCGCGAAGACGACTTGCGACGGGTGGAGGAAGTGATGGAGCGGCTGCCAGGATTAAAAGGTAAGTTTTTGAAGAAAACAGTGAAATGTCAATTTTGATGAATTAAAGTGCCCTTGTTTTTAATAGGTTTATCAAAAAGCGGCCACTAATTCATCAAAATGGACCTTCACTTTAAATTTCATATCTATATTAAAGGGGATAGTTTACCATAATTTTAACGCTTTATTTACCTTATAAGATATGATTACTTTTTTTACTCTTAGTACTATGACACGGATGAGGACTAGTTGTGAAAAAGAGACTTTTCTGCAGAACAGAAGATGCATGTGAAACAAAGTAGAAGAAAGTCTGTATATACATCTGTACTGTTATTAAAAAGGGACACTGAATTGGTTTTAATTTTGTTCATCTACAATAGTGCACTGGAATGATTATAATTATTTTTTTTAGATCACAATTTATGTGTTGAAAAAAAAAAAAAAAAATTATGCTGGTCCACCAATAAAACTATTGGAGTTTTCTCAGCCAGTGAACTATCACATGGACCAGCTGTGTTCTTATATATATATCTATCTTAGGTCACCAAGGAGTAAAATATCTATCTATATTTTAGGTCACTAAGGAGTAAAATAGGCAAGTCACAAAAGGGAGGGGGCCCTGCCTCACCAGAGGAAGGAAGAGGCATCTTACACATGGTACAAAGACAGGAAACCTTGCAGAAGAAATGTATCAAGGACAGAAATACAAAAACATAGTATGATGATGGGCTCATAGGACACACTTAAAAATACATACAGATTTCCATTTTCAAGTACAGGACACATATGAAAAAGATAAGCATACATACAACATCCAAACAAGCCGACACAAATACTTATGACCACCCTTTACATAATACCAGAGAGAAAGAGAGAGACATACTGCATACTTACTCAACGTAATCTAATTTAACGGGATAGTGTACTGTAACATTTTCTCCCTTTTACATTTTTTTTTTCAATTATCCATTTTAACCACTATAGTGTACAAAATTGTTTACACATAGCTCCTTTAGCTTTATTTTGCCTATGTAAAATCTCTGTTTTTGCCTGTGGTATCCCCACCTATACTGAAAATTTTAATACTTAGGTACTTGTTTAAGAAAAAAAAAAAAGCTTTGTAAACATAGCCAGCAGGAGAAATTACAACCCAGTAGGAGAGATAAGTAATAACATGCTAATTTTCAATTGCTCAAGTATTGGGCTTTGGTACACAGACAGCGATAAGATAAGGAAGCATTTATATGTATAGTAAGTGAAAAATAAGGGGATTTGATTTCCCTGCAAGCTCAAACCAATTTTAATAAGCTAAGGCAGCAAAGATCAAAAACTGCTATTTCACATACAAAAATACGCCAAAAGTATTTATTACTTATACATTTTATAGTTAGCTGTTGGTTTAAAGGGGCAGTAAAGTCAAAACTAAACTTAAATTGATAGACTATGACATTTTAAACAACTTTCCAGAGGTGTAACTAAAAACCACAGGGCCCAGGTGCAAGAATCTAAGAAGGGCCGCCCCCCCCCTTAAAAAATTGAATTTGATACATATTTTTTTTATAATTTTTTTTTTTTACATTTAACACAGAATTTTTTTTAAAATCAGATTACATGTCTGCAAAAGGAGGCAATTGCAACCCTTTGCACCCCCTGTAGTTTTGCCCCTGCAACTTTCCAATTTACTTCTATTATCAATTTTGCATAGTTCTCTTGGTATTCTTTGTTAAAGAGTAATCCTAAGTGAGTTTAGAAGTGTGCATGCATCTTTAGCAATCTTGCAGAAGTGTTTGCAAAAATGTTTAAAATAATGTTATACATAGTTGAAACTCTGCTGCCATAGAGTGTCTAACATTATTAAGAGCAAACTAATTTTACACTACACGTTACCGTTAAGGTAAAGATTAGGTTAGGGATGTGCATTCGGATCCTTCGTGAGGATCTGAATGTGGAAGTAAGCAGCAGCTTGTGCCCTTTAAATATTTTCGTAGCCAGATTGTTTCCTATAAAAAATCCCCACACTAAGAGCTGTGAAAATCCAGATCTACCAACGTATTCAGATACTCACAAAGGATCCAAAAACACATAACTAGATTAGTTTGTGTCCTAAATCCTTTTATAGACTTCATTATGGCATATGCTTTAGCCAATAACATAAAGCATATATGTGCAGCAACCAATCAGCAGCTACTGATCCTACCTAGGTATCCTTTTCAACAAAAGATACCAAGAGCACAAAACAAATGAGATAATAGAAGTACATTGGAAAGTTGTTTAAAATCACAAGCTCTATCTGGACCATAGAAGAAAAAAATGGGGGTTTCATGTCCCTTTAAGAGCCTATTTACATGCACGGCACTTTGTATAAAAGTGCTTGTACTACTGCTCAAGGCAGGGCATTCCTCTAGCGTTGTATAACTGATAATGGTTATTATATGGTGTTGAGAATAGATGTGCTTTTGTTTGTCTGTTAGCTTAAAGGGACATGACAGAGCATACAATTTTAAACAACTTTCCAATTTACATAGGTTACCAAATCTGCTGCATTTTCTTGGTATTCTTTGTTGAAGGAGCAGCAATTCTCTACTGGGAACTAGCTGAACACATTCAGTGACTCAATGACAACAGGCATATATGTACAGCCATCAATCAGCAGCTAGCTCCCACCCAGTAGGGTTGTCACCTGTGCTCCATAAAAATACCTGACGACCCATAGGTGACTGGACACATGTGGTAGCTAAGGTCACACAATGTACTCACAAAAGCTACACCTTAGGCCCCATCCTTGCTCCCACCACATATAATTTTCACAATTGAGCAGTAATTTCATCTCCTTGGCTGCCAGTAACACAGATATGCAGTAGTAATTTGATCCCCTTGACTGCCAGGAGTACACATACGGCAATGATTTAACACCCCATGGCTTCCTGTAACACATATAATAGAAAACCCACAGTGTTACTTCTTTTTGAGCCATATTTGTAACGTATAGAGGGCCCTTTACATTTAGCTGACATTTATGGGACTTAAAAAAAAAAACTGGACATTTAAGTGCCCAGTATTATTGTATAGATTTCACTGGACAGCCTGCTAAAATACTAGACTGTACGGTTGAATACTGATACCTGGCAACCCTAGCTCCCAGTAGTGCATTGCTATTGCTGAGCCTAAC
This sequence comes from Bombina bombina, assembly GCF_027579735.1. NCBI lineage: Eukaryota > Metazoa > Chordata > Amphibia > Anura > Bombinatoridae > Bombina > Bombina bombina. The sequence continues at coordinate 583,814,813 of NC_069499.1, forward strand.
TAGGCATGCTTATTAACTTAGGATTCCAAGAGAACAAAGACAATTAGATAACAGAAGGAAAGTGGTTTACTATTGTGCACTCTTTATTATGACAGTTGTATGTTGATGTTACTGTCCATTTAAGCATTGCAGTGTATATACCCCAGCAATGAAACATACCCTATGTACAACTTGTTAGTGTAAGTTTTGCTATGTACTCTCGTCTATAGCACTGCATTAGATTAGTGCATTATAAAAAAATAACATATAATAATAATAACAATAATAATAATAATAATAATAATATGGTGTGTATTGTAATGTTGCAAATTAGCGGGAGTCAGTGCTTATCAGAACTAGGACATTTTCTTATTATGACACAGCAATTTCTTACATCCTGAGTCATAGGACTACAATGATATTTCATTTTATAAAATGAACATGTAGTTTCCATATCTCTGTCCCTATGAGACCATCAACAGCGGCCCCTTTAAATGAGCGCATGAGAGCAGAGCTGCACTAGCTTGTGTGTCATCTCACCATTCTCACATGAGAACTCATTAGCAGTTGTGTCACTGATCTGCATTACACCCTGGATCTGATTACATGTGAGCAGACCATTCTTACACCTTTTATTAATGATGAGCAAACATACTCCCCTTTACACTGATAATACCCAGAAGCAATGTTTAACCATTTTACTGCCAGCAAAGAAACAAAATACATAAACAGTCATCTATAGTATTATTATTATTATATTTTATTTGTATAGCGTCGGGTACAAAGACAGGGCTATACAATGACAAGGATTTGTGATAAAATACAAAACATTAACTAAATAAATCTAGTACAGGAGAAAGAGGGCCCTGCTCCGGAGAGCTCACAGTCTATAGGTTAAGGGTGCAGAGACATAAGGTTGGGGTAGCTTGTCACATCGGTTAAGGGTGCAGAGACATAAGGTTGGGGTAGCTTGTCACATCGGTTAAGGGTGCAGAGACATAAGGTTGGGGTAGCTTGTATTTGCAGCAGTGAGTCAGGCAGTTCATGTATTAGTTTGGTTAGGATGAGAGGTGGAGGAGAGATGGTATGCCTCTCAGAATAGGTGGGTTTTCAAGGAGCGTCTGAAGCTGTACAAAGTTGGAGACAGTCTTATGGAGCTGGGTACACAACTTTTTTCAAATTAACCAGTTCACTACCAGAGACTACCTGGTCAGCCTGCCAATATCTAAGAGGCTAAACCAGTGTCAAAGCAACTGCATATGTCACTGCAACTTACTCATTTGGAAGTGAGTTTCCTGTGTTAGTTTCCAGTAGTTGCAACACAGACTACACTGAAAGATAAAGTAAACGCATTATAGCCTGTCTTACTTTATTACAATTGTACTTTGTATAAGGAGAAGGAGAAAAAAAGAGGTTTACATACCAGTCCTAATAATGTGCAGTCAGGAGGTCACGTTACATTACATTGAAATGCAGCAGTATCTGAACCTGTCCTGATAAATATATCCTACATGTGTTAGAAACAGCACTGTCTGAGGTTACCTTATGTTGCAGAGAAACCTGTTAATTTATACATTGTAGCGAAAACAGGCACTGACTATGTGCCACAAGGAGGTCATGTTACATAGAAAGCCAGCACTGTCTCACTCACCCTGTCCTGATAAAGCACAGGAAGGGGTCAATCACATAAAAACCTAGCACTGTCTGACCCTGTCCTGATAAAGCACATGAAGGAGGCAATCACATAGAAACCTAGCAATGTCTGAGCATGTCTTGATAAAGCACATGAAGGAGGCAATCACATAGAAACCTAGCACTCTCTGACCCTGTCCTGATAAAGCACATGAAGGAGGCAATCACATAGAAACCTAGCAATGTCTGAGCATGTCCTGATAAAGCACAGGAAGGGGGCAATCACATAGAAACCTAGCACTCTCTGACCCTGTCCTGATAAAGCACATGAAGGAGGCAATCACATAGACACCTAGCACTGTCTGAGCCTGTCTTGATAAGCTCCAGTGAAACAGACACACAGTTCTGGTAGATTTAGCCCTGACAGACAAACACATGACTAGCAGCTTGAGCTGCCATACAATGTGATCAGAAGTGTGAGGTTAAAGAGAGGGTCTTACCACATTCTGCGCCTCAGGACTCAAGCAGTCTGAAATGTCCATTTCTATAATCCTCTGTAGTCTCTGAGACTTTCTCTTTTTTTACACAGAACCAGGTTTGGCTTCCTCCTTTTTAAACAGCTTCCCCCAAACAAGTGACTGCAGTAGTTAGCTCCCCTGGTGGGTTTAGTCCCAGGCCATGTCCAGCCTGTCATTCACCCAACACCAGCTGTGCAATAGGAGGAGGGGACCTGTAATGCTGCCTCCTATTCCACTTGGGAGGAATGATCAGGCTCTCAGGTGACTGCTGGCTGTCAGTCACGCACTTGGCAAATGCTGCAGGTAGCTGGGCTGGGTGCTAACACACGGAAAGTGCAGGAACTAGACTGACAACACAGCTTCCTCTATGTGAGTCAACTCCCTCCCACTGCACCTCCCCAGAGTCTGTACTGCCTTACAATATCAACCTGTAGCTGCTCTGCCCTTAACCCTTTCTCTGCATGCTCAGCCAGAGGAGCACATTCTACAGGCTGTAATACTTCTTAGTGGACAGATTTATCAGCTTAGTAAGGTATCTAGTTGCATGACTTCTCCTGACTGTGCCAGCAACACTGCAAATGTACATATGTAGTACTGTGTTTAACACAGACATGAGTCTGTAAATAACAAACATGCAGCCACTGCTCGTTGTATAAAACAAATATATTCACTGCTCTAGATACAATACACATGCATATTCTGCTCGGCATATATAACCACACACACTTCCCTATTTATAATAAAGATAATATGCAGATATGTATTACTCTGTGTATAACACACATACCAACTGCTAAGAATGTTGTTACCATTTTGTTACTTTGGCAATACATGTTTAACATATTGTGCTAAAAAGTACTCTGTACTGTACTGTAAAGAAATAAATATACATTACTGTGTCTGTAGTATACATGAATATAAAAAAGGGTGTAGCATACACATTCCTTTGAATATCTATGTATAATAAAAAACCTAACTGCTCTGGGTAAATCACACAGACACACAGCTCTGTGTAAAGCAGATACACAAACTTCAATCAGCAAGATTTAAAAAAGTACACTTAATGAATAAATAATAGCAATATACATCATATACATATGTTATTTGCAAAATGCAACTACTTACTGCAGCCTGACATTAAGTACTACAATGTAACTTTTTGTGTGAAACCCATGTACAATTTTGTACTGCGTAAAAGCCTCATAAAACTATGCAAGTTTGTGTAGAAGCTATAAAAGTTTGCACCATGCATGAAAACCATATGAAGTTTAGATCTGCTTGTCTTATTTTACATGGAAAAAAAATCAAACACAAGTAGTCACTGGATAACATAACAGTTTGTAATATTTATTTTTTGTTTCTTTTTATGGACAATAATGTTTTAAGCAAATATAAAAAATATGTAATAATGCCCTTTTATGTTACTTGAATGAATAGCAATCCTAGACAATATGGCGGCCTTGGGTGTGAGAATTTACAAGCCTGTATTTTTTTCTGCAACAAAACTTGGGCAGGACCACATACGTGTGATATTTCACTTCTGTTTGAACAGCAGGTGCATATATTTCATATGTTTTGCTGCTTATTTGTCAATACACTTGATATTGATTTTTTTTTAAGAGTTTGACACTTATATAATACAGACACACACTGGTCTGTGTATAATACAAATGTATAAACAGGTCTGTATATACTTTTGATATAAAAAATGTGGTCTGTTTATAAAAGATTCATTCTGCTAATATGTATATAATAATAATATGTTCAGTTCACAGTGGACCCACACTGTGTAATATATGCCCCAATATAGTACTGTGTTTAATATACATGTCCTGGTTATATTACAGATACTCTCACTATTCTGTGAGTTGAATAATACAGTTGCAAAAACACTAGGCTTTGTTATACTATTAATGGTTATATAAATAAATACTCAAACTTTGTACATTACATGTTACTATACATGTTAGTTTTTATATAAGCACTTCATACAGATTCCATGTCTTATTGCTTAATAATATGAGCAGATCATTAGTCTGCTCCAAGGGCTTTGTCTACATATAAATATAAGGGTTTGGACTGCTTATGACACCAGCAGGCACACCCACCACCACCCTAGCTATTTTTATGTTTTTTTTAACTGGCTGGGAAATCGTTCAGTTTGGGACTTCTCCTCCCTCTCTAAGCAATTATTGCACAGACTGAAGCAGTAAAAATAGTCATAGGAACAAATGTACAATGAAAACTACTCAGGCAAAGCAGACATACTGACAATACTAGTTACATTAACAACAAGGGCGCAGCTTGTAACAAGCAGTCCTGCATAAGATTCTGCTAGTAGATGTAAAAACCTGCAAAAAAATGCCTGTTGTTTGTAGTGGAACACATAAACTTTTTTTTATTTTTATTTAGTACACATATATGAGGAAACACCACCAATAAGGATGGAGAGGATTTCTCCAGAGTATGATGTCACAGGAATGTTTCCATGACAACAGTTCATGATGTCATATGTGTGACCGTATAAGGCCATGCTAGGAGCACTGTATAAACACAACAGCAGAGAGCAGCTAGTCATGCCAGGCTGAGATTACACTGGAACTAAGCCACAGAGCATTAACCCTACACTGTCTAAAACAAAACAAAAACATGGTTCCTCACAAAGAAAATGTGCCATGGCAGTGTGATCTTAAAGGGACATGAAACCCAAAATGTTTCTTTCATGATTCATATTGAGCATACCATTTTAAATAACTTTCCAATTGACTTATATTATCAATTTGCTTCATTCTTGTGATATCCTTTATTAAAGGAGCAGCAATGCACTACTAGGAGTTAAATGAACATATCTGTAAGCCAATGACAGGAGGCATATATGTGCAGCCGCTAATCAGCAGCTAGCTCCCAGCTCCTGAGCCTATCTAGGTATGCTTTTCAACAAAGGATACCAAGAGAACTAAGAAAACTAGATAATAGAAGTAAATTGACAAGTTTTTTAAAATTTCATGTGAATCATGAAAGATACAATTTCGGGTTTCATATCCCTTTAAGAACATTAACCCTCACATTACAAATATGTGGTAAAGTACTAAATATTTACATAAATGTGCAAAGTATTGACCTCATCTCTCTTAATAAAGGTGAACTCATAAAAAATGTACGATTCAAACTCTGTACAAGCCAGAGCACAGTACCACACATAATAACCAGATAAAGTGCCTGCATCTCGGCTCACCACAGTAATAGCAGACACGTTACGGCTTGTGCTACCTTATGAGTGTAACACAAATACTTGTGGGATATCAGAACCCAGGCTTCTTACAAGAGCATTTTGTAACACTGACATACAAGGGACTATACAGTCTGTGATTTGTGCTTGCTGTAAGTTTGTCTTTGTGTGTTCTCATGTTGATAGAAGCATAACCTGCACCATTACAAGCTATATCCATATAAACTCTTTGTTATATGAATATTTGTGTCATCAGGACTCGTCAGGATAATTCTGGGCTGCAGAAAGCTTATTTCAACCAATTAATATGAAAAATATACATTTAAATCACATATACAAATTTAGATTTAGAGTGGAGCGCAATATTGCGCTTACGCGAGCATGATATTTGCACTCCACCCAGTAATACCAGTGCACGTAAATTTGCCCGGAAGTCAAGCGCTCACGAGGATGCTTCTATAGGCTGCAATGGGAGCCAACAGCCACAGCAAACCACCTAGTGCAGCGCAGGGGGGGAAATCATGCGACGTTGGGCATAAATAAATATATATGTATATGCTTATATACATATATCTTTATGTGCTTATATGTGTATATATATATATATATATATATATATACATACATATTAACGCATACAAATATATGTATATAAGCATATATATTTACAGTGAAAACACAGTCCCCCATTCACCTCCATGTAAAGGCACTTTAGGTGCCGTATTTTTCAACCCCTTATAACTGCTTTGTGCAGTTTTGTTTTGTTTTTAAAAAAATAAAAATTCTCATCTTTATTTTAAATGTTTATGTGCTGTCCTCTTTATTTTGGGGGCAATTGGGGCATTTTTTTCTTTTTTACCAGAGGTCTGACTTCTGGTTAATTGCACTAAGCACAAAGTGAAACAGGGAGCTCGCAGGTCACATTGATCAGCCACTTCTAATGGGTGAACATTAAGATAACGCTTCACTCGTAATCTGGCCCACAGTGTTTTATTTTAGTTTATGTCTTTTGTTATATAGTGCAATAATAAAATGCTTTAATACATTATACAATTTTTTGCACTTTTATGTCTCATCTTTAAATTAGTTGTATTCTCATATAGGAATTTGTAGATATCATTTATTTTCATTATGCCATCTACCTCACATAAAGGCTTTATCTAGGCAAAAAACCCTGATATTAATATTTAGTGTTAGCACAAGCTAACCATGAGCGGAAGGTATCATGGGAAATTATGACATCACACACGGTAGGTGAGCTTGTAGCTTGTAACTGGGACTGGGTATATTCTTTGTAAAACACTTTTTCAAATTGCATCATGGTAAATCAATGACATCACACACGGTAGGTGAGCTTGTAACTGGCTAAATTATTTTGTAAAACACTTTTTCACATTGCGTCATGGGAAATCCATTACATCACACAAGGTAGGTGAGCTTGTAACAGTACATTCTTTTGTAAAATACTTTTTCATGAAATGTGATAGTTTTAATTATACTTTTCATTCTATTTTGACAAAGAGCAATGAGCTTTGATCCAGTAGTGAGAAGAGGTTTGTGTACATAAACAACTGCCACTTGTTTCTGTATGAGCATATCATTTTGTGCATATGTCTGTCTTAGTGTATGTATATATCAGTAAAATGCGTTTGTGACCATTGTTGGCATATGTGTCTCTATTGTATGTGACAGATGTGTGGGTATAAGTGACTGGTGTATGCATCAGATAACCTGTGAATAAGTGCGCTGGATTTATGGGTGCTGGGCACTCATTAATTAAGGGTTTCATTTTCCGGTGAAATCATGTTTGAAATTTATTGTGGTTCTCTTCACTTATCTCTTCCAGTTTAATGTTTGGAGCATCTCATTTTATCATTTTTTTCACTATAATGTCCCTTTAAACTGCTAGGCACAAGTACAGTAACAGGTTACTATTGCTTTTCTTCCTGTGCCCGCACCTCCCTTCAGAGACATTTTCTTATTTTAATTTTTTACAGTTGCTGGTTGGTAAACCTCACCTTCTCACTCTGGGCACCAGCCTCTTGGTATTTTAGTACCATGTGACAGAACCCCTGGGTGACAGTAGCTTTCACAGATCTGTGATGTTACTGAATTTTTGACAGCTGTAACTTTTCCGTTTAGCTTATATAATATAGCAGAAGACTAAACCGTTTTGAAGGCTTTTTTACACAGTTAAGTTATATAACAAATATATATCTAACGCGTCCGTCACTGTCGGCAGTTGCGCACGCAAAAGAGAGGGGGGAGAGAGAGAGCAAAAGAGAGGGGGAGAGGGACAGCAAAAGAGAGGGGAGCAAAAGAGAGGGGGGAGAGAGAGCAAAAGGGAGGGGGGAGAGAGAGCAAAAGGGAGGGGGGAGAGAGCAAAAGAGAGGGGAGAGAGAGAGCAAAAGAGAGGGGAGAGAGAGAGCAAAAGAGAGGGGAGAGAGATAGCAAAAGAGAGGGGAGAGAGAGCAAAAGAGAGGGGGGAGAGAGAGAGCAAAAGAGAGGGGGGAGAGAGAGAGCAAAAGAGAGGGGGGAGAGAGAGAGCAAAAGAGAGGGGAGAGAGAGAGCAAAAGAGAGGGGAGAGAGAGCCAAAGAGAGGGGAGAGAGAGCAAAGGAGAAGGGAGAGAGAGAGCAAAAGAGAGGGGAGGGGGAGAGCAAAAGAGAGGGGGAGAGAGAGCGCAAAAGAGAGGGGGAGAGAGAGCGCAAAAGAGGGGGAGAGAGAGAGCGCAAGAGAGGGGGAGAGAGTGCAAAAGAGAGGGGGAGAGAGAGCGCAAAAGAGAGGGGAGAGAGAGAATAAACAAGAGGGGGAGAGAGAGAACAAACATGAGAGGGGGAGAGAGAGCAAAAGAGAGGGGGAGAGAGAGTAAAAGAGGGAGAGAGAGAGAGCAAAAGAAGGGGAGAGAGAGCAACAGAGGGGGAGAGAGAGCAAAAGAGATGGGGGAGAGAGAGCAAAAAAGAGGTGGAAAGAGCTCAAAAGAGAGGGGGGTGAGAGAGCAAATGAGAGGAGAGAAAGAGAGCAAAAGAGAGGGAGAGCAAAAGAGAGGGGGAGAGAGAGCGCAAAAGAGAGGGGGGAGAGAGAGAGCAAAAGAGAGGGGGAGAGGGAGAGCAAAAGAGAGGGAGAGAGAGCAAAAGAGAGGGGGAGAGAGAGCGCAAAAGAGAGGGGGAGAGAGAGCACAAAAGAGAGGGGGAAAGAGAGAACAAAAGAGAGGGGAGAGAGAGCAAAAGCTGCATCCAGGTGGATTCTTTCACCACCCTGCCATTTTTGAATCCAATGCATCCAGGTGGATTCAGAAAATGGCAGGGTGGTTCAGTCACCACAAAAGACTGCCCTTCCAAAAATGGCTGGGTGGTTTGTTGGTTCCGTCACCACAATAGACTGCCCTCTGGGCAGGCTTTCCCACTGGTATATATATATATATATATATATATATATATATATATATATATATATATATAAATATATATATATATAAACAAAACTCAGAAATAATGAATAATGAATAGCAATGCAGCTGCCGAAAAACAAAATGCAGCTCCTGCACTTTATTATGCAAGCTAAACTGAAGTGTACGATGCAGCTTGTCAAAAAGACAACAATGTCATTGATGTTTAAATTCGCACGGCCTCTGTCACAGGGCGCAAGAATACTTAAAGGGACATGAAACCCAAATGTTTTCTTTTATGATTCAGACAGAGAATACCATTTTAAACAACTTTCTAATTTACTTCTATTATCTAATTTGTTTCATTCTCTTGGTGTCATTTGTTGAAGGAGCAGCAATGCACTACAGGTCTCTAACTGAACACACTGGTGAGCCAATGACAATCAGTAAATATATATGCAGCCACCAATCAGCAGCTAGAACCTAGGTAGGCTCAGGAGCTGCTGATTGGTTGCTGCTCATATATGCTTCATATTATTGGCTCACCCAGTACGTTAACTAGCTCCCAGTAGTGCATGGCTGCTTCTTCAACAAAGGATACTAAGAGAATGAAGCAAATTAGATAAAAGAAGTACATTGGAAGGTTGTTTAAAATTATACTCTCTATCTGAATCATGAAATATTTTTTTTTAATTTCATGTCCCTTTAAGCTCCATGATGGCAGCGACCAGTGTGAAAATGCAGAACTTTACCAACAGGCACTTACAAGGGTTTACAATTAAAGAAAGACTTTAAAGAGAACTGCAATAAAAATAGCATAGTAACAGTACAATTGTAGTTTATTATCCATTTAAAATACACTTAATTACATAGATACATAACTTTTAACCATAACTATACCTTAAAGGAACATTTCAGCCAAAATTAGAATCCACACGGAGGCATTTCAGTTTTGAATAGAAGCATTTTTGTAATTTACATGTATTAGCAAAAATGCTTCTATAAAAGCTATAGCTGTTTTAAATTTGTATTTTAAAGTATGCACTGTGCACCAGCATTTTAAACACAGCACTTGCTCACAGAGCCTAAGGTTCTTGTACCATGTGATAATTACTCATTTTGTTAATTGCTGACATGATACAATCCCCACTGGTAATCTGAGCAGCTGCAGTATTTAAAATGCTGGTGCACTGAGAATATCTAGCTGTGCTTCACATGCACATGCAAAGAAAAATGTTAACACTAAAACAGTGATAATTTTTACTAAAAGCATTTTTACTATACTTGCAGATTCTAAAAGCTGTAAAGCATACGTTTTTTATGTCTGAGTCTATGTTGTAATAAATAAGCACATATAGTTCCCTGTGTGTACATATGGCTGGTATGTCACTGTGCATACATAAGGTTAAGTGACTGTATATGTTTCTATCTGTTTAAATATGTCATTTACATGAAGGGAATGTGCCTGTGAATATGTGACTCACAGTGGCACTTCTGACAGATATTGTGAGAGTGATAAATATATGCATTTTTTATTGTAGACACCACAACCCTCAGATGTGGCCTGAATTTGAAAAGATACAATTTTTGCTTGTCCAGTGCACTTCCCAGCTATCTATGTGAATGTTGCTGTTAGAAGCACCTTAGTTCTGCACATTAATCCCTGTAACCAGAAACAGCAGCAGCCCAAAGCCTCAGAGCAGCAGGAGATTTTAAAGAAGATGCAAATTGGAGAGGAAATGCAGGTGACTGCAAAGAGTTAAAAAGAACAAAGGGAATAGACCAAGAGAGAAGGAAAAGAGGAAGGATGAATAAAATAAGGAGAATGGGAATGGCTACTAGAAAATGGTGGTTTGTACCAACACCACCCACTTCCAATGATATTTATTGTTTTCATTCATCTGTTTTAGCACTCACAAATAATATGGTGTATAATTGTCAGGGATGGGTGGGTCACTATATGTGAAAGTGCAGATGAGGTAACTGTGTCTTTGTGTTTGCAAAGACATTCAACCCAAAATCGTTCTTTCATGATTCATACAGACATAGTCTGTATTTCCATTTTACTTCTATTGACTGTCCCTTTATCATACTTAATTTTCAGTGACTCACTATTGCCATCTGCTGGTTGCTTTATGTCAGTGCTGGCACACCTACAGTGGTGGTTCAAAAAAGGATACTTCTACCTGTGAACACTAATTATTTACTGGTGTAATCTCTGTTTAATAAGAAGGAAACAGATTGAAATTTAGAGAAAAATATGAATAGATTCTTACTGCTATACAAACACTTCTGCATTGCTCTATAGACAACTATATTAAAAATAAGATGTTCTTTATACACAAATTTACTGAAGAGCAAAAATCCCCTGGTCATTTTTTTTATATACAGAGAATATAGCACAGATATGCTGCGATCCTCACACACATATACTGCAGGGCAGGTGCACATGTAATCTTTCTCTTTCTCTGTATGTGTGTATGTGCATATATATATATAACTATACAAAGACTTTCAAGTATGATGGCACTCAGAGGACTTGATTTTGCAATGATTATTTATTCATAAACGATTTCCATAAAAAAAACCTGAGTCGACGTTTCAGCTTATAACTTAAGCCTTTATCAAGACCATCTTTGAGATATCAGTTCAAGAGCTCAATGTCAAACGCAATTACGGAGCTGCATGAGATGAGAAATTATAAGCCGAAACGTTGACTTTTTTTATGGAAATTGTTTGTTTATGAATAAATAATCATTGCAAAATCAAGTTTTGTGAGTGCCCTCATACTAGAAAGTTTTTGTGAATATTTGATGGAGGAGAAACCCAGTCGGTTGATAAAATGAAATGTTGGTAGTGAGTGCATGAAGTACGAATAATATATATATATGTATATATATATAAATATATATATATGTATATACAACGCACAGAGCAAGTCCAGCACTCACTTACAAGCTCTTAGCTAAGATTAAAAGCAAACATGGAAGGATTACTTACCGCATTTGGCCAAATAGGACAAGCCCAGGTTCTACGTCAAGGTCCCTTCCAAAACCTGGGACCCTAAAACAGTCACACAATGCAAGCTCTCAATCCAACAAACTGGGAACAAGTGAAGGGTGCACAGGCTTATGTAATCATCCTAGACATATACAAAACATGGAAGGGGACTGTACTCTCAGACTGGACTGGGTACACATCCCATGACCCTGCAACATGCTCAGCCCTGGGTGCTCACTGGCACTCACAGGAAGCTGTGCTGTCCCCAGAGTCACAGGCAGTTAACCCCAGACAGGGCTGGGTGCAAGAACCATAGGGAAAATTACAAACCAAATTAAAACAACACACAGAGAAAGTCCAGCACTCACTTACAAGCTCTCAGCTAACATTAAAAGCAAAAATGGAAGGATTACTTACAGCATTTGGCCAAGAGTCAACTGCCTGTGACTCTTGTGACTCTGGGGACAGCACAGCTTCCTGTGAGTGCTGGACTTTTCTGTGTGTTATATTAATTTGTTTTGTAATTTTCCCTGTGGTTCTTGCAACCAGTCCTGTCTGGGGTTAACTGCCTGTGACTCTGGGGACAGCACAGCTTCCTGTGAGTGCCAGTGAGCACCCAGGGCTGAGCATGTTGCAGGGTCCTAGGATGTGTACCCAGTCCAGTCTGAGAGTGCGTAGTTGTTGCTACTCATCAGCTGGGAGAAGGTTTGAGTCACTGCTGGGTGAAGTTGATTCTGGGCAAAATACAACAACATTTAAAATTAGATGGAGGTAAAATGCGAGTTTAAAATCCTCCACTACGCACAAAATATAGAGAAAATAACTCATTGTGTAGTTCATTAACAAATCTAGACAGACCACCTACCCACTCATTATATTATTCCTAAGGGGGATGTCCTTATCCACCAGTAAGCAATTTGTTATTATCTACTGTACACAACCATGCATTTCCTCTTAGCTGCAATAGCAATTTAAGTAGCTTTAATTTCAACTTTCTTCCCCTCTAAAATAGATTTTAACCATTTTAAATGCTGATTTTTCTTTTGGATGAAAGATTTCTTTTTATTTAAATGTATTTTATTTCTCTGAATAGGAAATAGATGGAAGCTTTCATGCTAAAATATGCACCCAATATTGCCATTAGGGAATATAAGCATGAAACTAAAAGTGAGTAGTGACTCTGAGAGGCTAATAATATAAGCCTTGCATTTATTATTAAGCAATGAGCACTAATTGCACAGCGGAAGTCAAATGAAAACTCATTGACTCTAAAATGATATACAACGGACAGTAAAATAACTTCATAATGTATTCCATGCCTGGTAAAATATGCATGTGTAGTGTGCAGTGCAACCTTAGCTGTACATTCTGCTTGAGTTGGATAGTCATACTGAGCCTCTACTCATGCGGCCCTCTTTCAACTGAGTCTGTCACATTATTATATTTGTGACCACCAATTAAGACACCAGGGAGCAACAGTTTGGAGGTTATTATTTAAATTATTAAAGTTGAAGCTACTATAGAGCCTGTTTTATACTCCCTGTATGTATTTATCTATTTGAATATATATATATATATATATGATATAAAGGTTCGTGCCCCTTTAACATGAAGGTGATTATTGTAGTTACAGTCAATATCTTCAGCACTATGCACAATGTTATATTTTTATAAGAAGGAGACGTTTATTTCCAGTAGAGGTAAGAGTATGCAATAACTGTGCCATACCAGCAGAACTTGACTTTTATTGTGTTTGTTTATACTCAGTTGAAACATAAAAAATGCAGTGGCAGTTATTCACACTTTTTTTCAATTACTCCAATGAATCTTTAGACTTCTCTCACCCTCTTTTTGCCCCATCACTACTCCTGTCACACCTGTCTCTGCCCTCTCACTTGCTTCTCCCCACTCATATTGTCATAAAAACAAATGCGTGTGTAAAAATGTGTGTATGATGTGTTTTATGTGTGGCATGTATATATGTTTGTATAATAAACAAACAAGCAAACGCTGATAAATACAGCTTTTCTGTGTCCTCTGTCATTCCAACTATGTATCTCTTTAACATAGGCTTATTTAGGGTACAGCAATACATTCATTTTAGATGATGCAGTGGTTTCTCATTGGCTGGCTACATCTTCTCTTCATGAAGGCCTGTGGAAATCCTTCCTATGCTATGAAGGACAAAGTAAAGTGCACAAAAATGCAGTAAACCCACACAAAATCATATATTTACCTACATTTTTTTTTTTAAATTAAGTCAGCAGCTGTTCAAATAGATTGGAATCGTTTTGAAAATCAATACAAAATTGATTGAAGCTGCATACAATCGGCTAGATTACGAGTCTTGCGTTAGCCTTAAAAAACAGCGTTGAGAGGTCCCAACTCTGCTTTTTAATGCCCGCTGGTATTACGAGTCTGGCAGGAGAGGGTGTACTGCTCACTTTTCTTCCGCGACTCGAGCTTACCGCAAATCCCCTTACGTAAATTGCGTATCCTATCTTTTTAATGGGACTTGCCTAACGCCGGTATTACGAGTCTTGGAAGAAGTGAGAGGTAGACCCTCTCTTGTCAAGACTCCTACCGCATTTAAAAGTCAGTAGTTAAGAGTTTTATGGGCTAACGCCGTAACATAAAACTATTAACTAAAGTGCTACAAAGTACACTAACACCCATAAACTACCTATTAACCCCTAAACCGAGCCCCCCCCCCACAAACACTTTAATAAAGTTTATAACCCCTAATCTGCCGACCGGACATCGCCACCACTGTAATAAATATATGAACCCCTAAACTGCCGCACTCCCGCCTTGCAAACACTAGTTAAATTTTATTTACCCCTAATCTGCCGTCCCTAACATCGCCGACACCTATCTACATTTATTAACCCCTAATTTGCCGCTACTATAGTAAATTTATTAACCCCTAAACCTAAGTCTAACCCTAACCCTAACACCCCCCTAACTTAAATATAATTTAAATAAAACTAAATAAAATTACTAAAATTAAATAAAGTAATCCTATTTAAAACTAAATACTTACCTATAAAATAAACCCTAAGATAGCTACAATATAACTAATAGTTACATTGTAGATAGCTTAGGGTTTATATTTATTTTACAGGCAACGTTGTATTTATTTTAACTAGGTAGAATAGTTATTAAATAGTTATTAACTATTTAATAACTACCTACTTAAAATAAGTACAAATTTATCTGTAAAATAAAACCTAACCTAAGTTACAATTACACCTAACACTACACTATCATTAAATCAATTTACAAATTACCTACAATTAGATACAATTAAATTAAATAAACTAAAGTACAAAAAAAAAACAACTAAATTACAGCAAATAAAAATTAAGAATTAAGGTAGGAAAAATCCTCAATCCTAATAGGATTGAGCTTGCACTCTATTGGCTGTTCCAATCAGCCAATAGAATGCAATCTCAATCCTAGTGGCTGATTGAATCAGCCGATAGGATTTTTCCTACCTGAATTCTGATTGGCTGATAGAATCCTATCAGCCAATCGGAATTCAAGGGACGCCATCTTGGATGACGTCATTTAAAGGAACCTTCATTCTTCGCTTGGACTTCGTTTGAAGAGGATGCTCCGCGTTGGATGAAGATAGAAGATGCCGTCTGGATGAAGACTTCTGCCCGTCTGGAGAACCTCTTCTGCCCGGATCGGATGAAAACTTCTGCCCCTCTGGAGGACCACTTGTGCCCGGCTGGGTGAAGACGGCTCAAGGTAGGGAGGTAGGGTGATCTTCAAGGGGGTAGTGTTAGGTTTTATTAAGGGGGGATTGGGTGGGTTTTACAGTAGGGTTTGGAGTGTGGGTTTTAATGTGGGGGGTATTTTTTATTTTTTTTTACAGGTAAAAGAGCTGATTAATTTGGGGTAATGCCCCGCAAAAAGCCCTTTTAAGGGCTATTTGTAATCTAGTATAGGGTAGGGAATTTTATTATTTTGGGGGGCTTTTTTATTTTGTTAGGGGGATTAGAGTAGGTGTAATTAGTTTAAAATTCTTGTATTTTTTTTATTTTCTGTAATTTAGTGTTTTTTTTTTTGTACTTTAGTATATTTAATTTAATTGTATTTAATTGTAGGTAATTTAGTAAATTAATTTAATGATAGTGTAGTGTTAGCTGTAATTGTAACTTAGGTTAGGTTTTATTTTACAGGTAAATTTGTACTTATTTTAACTAGGTAGTTATTAAATAGTTAATAACTATTTAATAACTATTCTACCTAGTTAAAAACATAATTTATGCTTACCTGATAAATTTATTTCTCTTGTAGTGTATCCAGTCCACGGATCATCCATTACTTGTGGGATATTCTCCTTCCCAACAGGAAGTTGCAAGAGGATCACCCACAGCAGAGCTGCTATATAGCTCCTCCCCTCACTGCCATATCCAGTCATTCGACCGAAACAAGCCGAGAAAGGAGAAACCATAGGGTGCAGTGGTGACTGTAGTTTAATTAAAAATTTAGAGCTGCCTTAAAAAGACAGGGCGGGCCGTGGACTGGATACACTACAAGAGAAATAAATTTATCAAGTAAGCATAAATTATGTTTTCTCTTGTTAAGTGTATCCAGTCCACGGATCATCCATTACTTGTGGGATACCAATACCAAAGCTAAAGTACACGGATGATGGGAGGGACAAGGCAGGAACTTAAACGGAAGGAACCACTGCCTGTAGAACCTTTCTCCCAAAAACAGCCTCCAAAGAAGCAAAAGTATCAAATTTGTAAAAATTTTTAAAGGTATGAAGCGAAGACCAAGTCGCAGCCTTGCAAATCTGTTCAACAGAAGCCTCATTTTTAAAGGCCCAGGTGGAAGCCACAGCTCTAGTAGAATGAGCTGTAATTCTTTCAGGGGGCTGCTGTCCAGCAGTCTCATAGGCTAAACGGATTATACTCCGAAGCCAAAAAGAAAGAGAGGTTGCCGAGGCCTCTTGACCTCTCCTCTGTCCAGAGTAAACGACAAACAGGCTAGATGTTTGACGAAAATCCTTAGTAGCTTGTAAGTAAAACTTCAAGGCACGCACTACATCTAGATTATGTAAAAGGTGTTCCTTCTTCGAAGAAGGATTAGGACACAATGATGGAACAACAATCTCTTGATTGATATTCATGTTAGAAACCACCTTGGGTAAAAACCCAGGTTTTGTACGCAGAACTACTTTATCTGAATGAAAGATCAGATAAGGAGAATCACAATGTAAGGCAGATAACTCAGAGACTCTTTGAGCCGAGGAAATAGCCATCAGAAACAGAACTTTCCATGATAGAAGTTTGATATCAATAGAATGAAGGGGTTCAAACGGAACTCCCTGGAGAACTTTAAGAACCAAGTTTAAGCTCCATGGAGGAGCAACAGGTTTAAACACAGGCTTAATTCTAACTAAAGCCTGACAAAACGCCTGGACGTCTGGAACTTCTGCCAGGCGCTTGTGTAAAAGAATAGACAGAGCCGAAATCTGTCCCTTTAAAGAACTAGCTGATAATCCTTTGTCCAAACCCTCTCCTCTTACTACCTCCATCTTTGTTGAGAGTTGCAAGAGAATGACTGTATATGGCAGTGAGGGGAGGAGCTATATAGCAGCTCTGCTGTGTGTGATCCTCTTGCAACTTCCTGTTGGGAAGGAGAATATCCCACAAGTAATGGATGATCCGTGGACTGGATACATTTAACAAGAGAAATAAATACAAAGTTGCCTGTAAAATAAATATAAACCCTAAGCTAGCTACAATGTAACTATTAGTTATATTTTAGCTAGCTTAGGGTTTATTTTATAGGTAAGTATTTAGTTTTAAATAGGATTAATTTATTTAATTGTAGTAATTTAATGTTTAATTTGTTGTATTTAAATTATATTTAAGTTATAGGGGTGTTAGACTTAGGTTTAGACTTAGGTTTAGGGGTTAATAAATTTAATATAGTAGCTGCGATGCTGGCAGGGCAGATTAGGGGTTAATAAATATAATGTAGGTGTCTGCGATTTTAGGGGCAGCAGATTAGAGGTTCATGTGTAATGTAGGTGGCGGCGGTGTCCGGAGCGGAAAATTAGGGAGGGGTTATAAATATAATGCAGGTGTCAGCGATGTCGGGGAGGGCAGATTAGGGGTTAATAAGTGTAATATTAGGGGTGTTTAGACTCTGGGTTCATGTTAGGGTGTTAGGTGCAGACATAAATGTTATTTCCCCATAGGAATCAATGGGGCTGCGTTAGGAGCTGAACGCTGCTTTTTTGCAGGTGTTAGGTTTTTTTTCAGCTGAATCTGCCCCATTGTTTCCTATGGGGAAATCGTGTACAAGCACTTTTTGTCAGCTCACCGCTACCGTAAGCAACGCTGGTATTGAGGTGAGATGTGGAGCAAAATTTTGCTCAACGCTCACCTTTTTGCGGCTAACGGCAGGTTTAAAAAAAAGCCCGTAATACCAGCGTTGTCTTAAGGGAGCATTGAAAAAAAAATGCTCGTTAGCAACGCACCCCTGTTACCGCAAAACTCGTAATCTCAGTGATAGTATTTAAATAGCAAACTATTATAGATCAGAATGAGGGGTAATTAATCTAAAAACAGTTATGTGTACACACACATACATATACTGTACAGGTACAAATCGCTAAATCTGAAATTCCAAAATCCAAACATTCTGAAATCCAAACTTTTTTTGGATTAATAATAATAATAATAATAATTAGTATTTTGTTTTATTAATACAATTATCAAAAACTCCTATTTCTCTTGTTAAGTGTATCCAGTCCACGGATCATCCATTACTTGTGGGATATACTCCTTCCCAACAGGAAGTTGCAAGAGGATCACCCACAGCAGAGCTGCTATATAGCTCCTCCCCTCACTGCCATATCCAGTCATTCTCTTGCAACTCTCAACTAAGATGGAGGTCGTAAGAGGACTGTGGTGTTTTATACTTAGTTTATTTCTTCAATCAAAAGTTTGTTATTTTTAAATGGTACCGAAGTGTACTGTTTATCTCAGGCAGTATTTAGAAGAAGAATCTGCCTGCGTTTTTCTATGATCTTAGCAGAAGTAACTAAGATCCTTTGCTGTTCTCACATATTCTGAGGAGTGAGGTAACTTCAGAGGGGGAATAGCGTGCAGGTTTTCCTGTAATAAGGTATGTGCAGTTAAAATATTTTTCTAGGGATGGAATTTGCTAGAAAATGCTGCTGATACCGAAGTAATGTAAGTAAAGCCTTAAATGCAGTGATAGCGACTGGTATCAGGCTTATTAATAGAGATACAGGCCTAGATTTGGAGTTCGGCGGTAGCCGTCAAAACCAGCGTTAGAGGCTCCTAACGCTGGTTTTGGCCGCCCGCTGGTATTTGGAGTCAGTGATTAAAGGGTCTAACGCTCACTTTTCAGCCACGACTTTTCCATACCGCAGATCCCCCTACGCCATTTGCGTATCCTATCTTTTCAATGGGATCTTTCTAACGCCGGTATTTAGAGTCGTTTCTGAAGTGAGCGTTAGAGCTCTAACGACAAAACTCCAGCCGCCTGAAAATAGCAGGAGTTAAGAGCTTTCTGGCTAACGCCAGTTCATAAAGCTCTTAACTACTGTACCCTAAAGTACACTAACACCTATAAACTACCTATGTACCCCTAAACCGAGGTCCCCCCACATCGCCGCCACTCGATTAAAATTTTTAACCCCTAATCTGCCGACCGCCACCTACATTATACTTATGTACCCCTAATCTGCTGCCAATAACCCCGCCGACCCCTATATTACATTTATTAACCCCTAACCTGCCCCCCACAACGTCGCCGCCAGCTACTTAAAATAATTAACCCCTAATCTTCCGACCGCAAAGCGCCGCCACCTACGTTATCCCTATGTACCCCTAATCTGCTGCCCCTAACACCGCCGACCCCTATATTATATTTATTAACCCCTAATCTGCCCCCCTCAACGTCGCCGACACCTGCCTACACTTATTAACCCCTAATCTGCCGAGCGGACCTGAGCGCTACTATAATAAAGTTATTAACCCCTAACCCGCCTCACTAACCCTATAATAAATAGTATTAACCCCCTAATCTGCCCTCCCTAACATCGCCGACACCTAACTTCAATTATTAACCCCTAATCTGACGACCGGAGCTCACCGCTACTATAATAAATGGATTAACCCCTAAAGCTAAGTCTAACCCTAACACTAACACCCCCCTAAGTTAAATATAATTTACATCTAACGAAATAAATTAACTCTTATTAAATAAATGATTCCTATTTAAAGCTAAATACTTACCTGTAAAATAAATCCTAATATAGCTACAATATAAATTATAATTATATTATAGCTATTTTAGGATTAATATTTATTTTACAGGCAACTTTGTAATTATTTTAACCAGGTACAATAGCTATTAAATAGTTAAGAACTATTTAATAGTTACCTAGTTAAAATAATAACAAATTTACCTGTAAAATAAATCCTAACCTAAGATATAATTAAACCTAACACTACCCTATCAATAAAATAATTAAATAAACTACCTACAATTACCTACAATTAACCTAACACTACACTATCAATAAATTAATTAAACACAATTCCTACAAATAAATACAATTAAATAAACTAGCTAAAGTACAAAAAATAAAAAAGAACTAAGTTACAAAAAATAAAAAAATATTTACAAACATAAGAAAAATATTACAACAATTTTAAACTAATTACACCTACTCTAAGCCCCCTAATAAAATAACAAACACCCCCAAAATAAAAAATTCCCTACCCTATTCTAAATTAAAAAAGTTACAAGCTCTTTTACCTTACCAGCCCTGAACAGGGCCCTTTGCGGGGCATGCCCCAAGAATTTCAGCTCTTTTGCCTGTAAAAAAAACACATACAATACCCCCCCCAACATTACAACCCACCACCCACATACCCCTAATCTAACACAAACCCCCCTTAAATAAACCTAACACTAAGCCCCTGAAGATCTTCCTACCTTGTCTTCACCATCCAGGTTCACCGATCCGTCCTGAAGAGCTCCTCCGATGTCCTGATCCAAGCCCAAGCGGGGGGCTGAAGAGGTCCATGATCCGGTCAAAGTCTTCATCCAAGCGGGGCAGAAGAGGATCTTCCATCCGATTGAAGTCATCATCCAGGCGGCATCTTCTATGGTCTTCCATCCGGAGCAAAGCGGCAGGATCCTGAAGACCTCCAGCGCGGAACATCCATCCGGACCGACGACTGAACGACGAATGACTGTTCCTTTAAGGGACGTCATCCAAGATGGCGTCCCTCGAATTCCGATTGGCTGTTCCGATCAGCCAATAGAATGCGAGCTCAATCTGATTGGCTGATTGGATCAGCCAATCGGATTGAACTAGATTCTGATTGGCTGATTCCATCAGCCAATCAGAAAATTCCTACCTTAATTCCGATTGGCTGATAGAATCCTATCAGCCAATCGGAATTCGAGGGACGCCATCTTGGATGACGTCCCTTAAAGGAACAGTCATTCGTCGTTCAGTCGTCGGTCCGGATGGATGTTCCGCGCTGGAGGTCTTCAGGATCCTGCCGCTTCGCTCCGGATGGAAGACCATAGAAGATGCCGCCTGGATGATGACTTCAATCGGATGGAAGATCCTCTTCTGCCCCGCTTGGATGAAGACTTTGACCGGATCATGGACCTCTTCAGCCCCCCGCTTGGGCTTGGATCAGGACATCGGAGGAGCTCTTCAGGACGGATCGGTGAACCTGGATGGTGAAGACAAGGTAGGAAGATCTTCAGGGGCTTAGTGTTAGGTTTATTTAAGGGGGGTTTGTGTTAGATTAGGGGTATGTGGGTGGTGGGTTGTAATGTTGGGGGGGGGGTATTGTATTTATTCTTTTACAGGCAAAAGAGCTGAAATTCTTGGGGCATGCCCCGCAAAGGGCCCTGTTCAGGGCTGGTAAGGTAAAAGAGCTTGTAACTTTTTTTAATTTAGAATAGGGTAGGGAATTTTTTATTTTGGGGGTGTTTGTTATTTTATTAGGGGGCTTAGAGTAGGTGTAATTAGTTTAAAATTGTTGTAATATTTTTCTTATGTTTGTAAATATTTTTTTATTTTTTGTAACTTAGTTCTTTTTTATTTTTTGTACTTTAGCTAGTTTATTTAATTGTATTTATTTGTAGGAATTGTGTTTAATTAATTTATTGATAGTGTAGTGTTAGGTTAATTGTAGGTAATTGTAGGTAGTTTATTTAATTATTTTATTGATAGGGTAGTGTTAGGTTTAATTATATCTTAGGTTAGGATTTATTTTACAGGTAAATTTGTTATTATTTTAACTAGGTAACTATTAAATAGTTCTTAACTATTTAATAGCTATTGTACCTGGTTAAAATAATTACAAAGTTGCCTGTAAAATAAATATTAATCCTAAAATAGCTACAATGTAATTATAATTTATATTGTAGCTATATTAGGATTTATTTTACAGGTAAGTATTTAGCTTTAAATAGGAATCATTTATTTAATAAGAGTTAATTTATTTCGTTAGATGTAAATTATATTTAACTTAGGGGGGTGTTAGTGTTAGGGTTAGACTTAGCTTTAGGGGTTAATACATTTATTAGAATAGCGGTGAGGTCCGCTCGGCAGATTAGGGGTTAATAATTGAAGGTAGGTGTCGGCGATGTTAGGGAGGGCAGATTAGGGGTTAATACTATTTATGATAGGGTTAGTGAGGCGGGTTAGGGGTTAATAACTTTATTATAGTAGCGGTGCGGTCCGCTCGGCAGATTAGGGGTTAATAAGTGTAGGCAGGTGTCGGCGACGTTGAGGGGGGCAGATTAGGGGTTAATAAATATAATATAGGGGTCGGCGATGTTAGGGCAGCAGATTAGGGGTACATAGGGATAACGTAGGTTGCGGCGGTTTACGGAGCGGCAGATTAGGGGTTAAAAAAAATATGCAGGGGTCAGCGATAGCGGGGGGCGGCAGAATAGGGGTTAATAAGTGTAAGGTTAGGGGTGTTTAGACTCGGGGTACATGTTAGAGTGTTAGGTGCAGACGTAGGAAGTGTTTCCCCATAGGAAACAATGGGGCTGCGTTAGGAGCTGAACGCTGCTTTTTTGCAGGTGTTAGGTTTTTTTTCAGCTCAAACAGCCCCATTGTTTCCTATGGGAGAATCGTGCACGAGCACGTTTTTGAGGCTGGCCGCGTCCGTAAGCAACTCTGGTATCGAGAGTTGCATTTGTGGAAAAAATGCTCTACGCTCCTTTTTTGGAGCCTAACGCAGCATTTGTTTGAACTCTCGATACCAGAGTTAAATTTATGGTGCGGCCAGAAAAAAGCCAGCGGAGCGTTAACAGCCCTTTTACCGCCAAACTCCAAATCTAGGCCACATACTCTTATAAAAGTGTATTTTAAAACGTTTGCTGGCATGTTTTTTACATATGTTTGGTGATAAAACTTATTGGGGCCTAGTTTTTTTCCACATGGCTGGCTTGAATTTTGCCTAGAAACAGTTCCTGGAGGCTTTCCACTGTTGTAATATGAGTGGGAGGGGCCTATTTTGGCGTTTTTTTTGCACAGCAAAAATTACAGACACAGACATCCAGCTTCTTCCTGCATGATCCAGGACTTCTCTGAAGGGCTCAAAAGGCTTCAAAAGTCGTATTGAGGGAGGTAAAAAGCCACAGTAGAGCTGTGGCAGTTGTTGTGACTGTTTAAAAAACGTTTTTGTCATTTTTTATTCCGTTTTTGGTATTAAGGGGTTAATCATCCATTTGCAAGTGGGTGCAATGCTCTGCTAACTTATTACATACACTGTAAAAATTTCGTTAGTTTAACTGCATTTTTTTACTGTTATTTCAAAATTTGGGAAAATTTGTGTTTCTTAAAGGCACAGTAACATTTTTTATATTGCTTGTAAACTTGTTTTAAAGTGTTTTCCAAGCTTGCTAGTCTCATTGCTAGTCTGTTTAAACATGTCTGACACAGAGGAACCTACTTGTTCATTATGTTTGAAAGCCATGGTGGAGCCCCATAGGAGAATGTGTACTAAATGTATTGATTTCACCTTAAACAGTAAAGATCAGTCTTTATCTATAAAAGAATTATCACCAGAGGGTTCTGTCGAGGGGGAAGTTATGCCGACTAACTCTCCCCACGTGTCAGACCCTTCACCTCCCGCTCAGGGGACGCACGCTAATATGGCGCCAATTACATCAGGGACGCCCATAGCGATTACCTTGCAGGACATGGCTGCAATCATGAATAATACCCTGTCAGAGGTATTATCTAGATTGCCTGAATTAAGAGGCAAGCGCGATAGCTCTGGGGTTAGGAGAGATACAGAGCGCGCTAATGCTGTTAGAGCCATGTCTGATACTGCGTCACAGTATACAGAACATGAGGACGGAGAGCTTCAGTCTGTGGGTGACATCTCTGACTCGGGGAAACCTGATTCAGAGATTTCTAATTTTAAATTTAAGCTTGAGAACCTCCGTGTATTGCTTGGAGAGGTATTAGCTGCTCTGAATGACTGTAACGCAGTTGAAATTCCAGAGAAATTGTGTAGGCTGGATAGATACTATGCGGTGCCGGTGTGTACTGACGTTTTTCCTATACCTAAAAGGCTTACAGAAATTATTAGCAAGGAGTGGGATAGACCCGGTGTGCCCTTTTCCCCACCTCCTATATTTAGAAAAATGTTTCCAATAGACGCCACTGCACAGGACTTATGGCAGACGGTCCCTAAGGTGGAGGGAGCAGTTTCTACTTTAGCAAAGCGTACCACTATCCCGGTTGAGGACAGTTGTGCTTTTTCAGATCCAATGGATAAAAAATTGGAGGGTTACCTTAAGAAAATGTTTATTCAACAAGGATTTATTTTACAGCCCCTTGCATGCATTGCGCCTGTCACTGCTGCGGCGGCATTCTGGTTTGAGGCCCTGGAAGAGGCCATCCAGACAGCTCCATTGAATGAAATTATTGACAAGCTTAGAACGCTTAAGCTAGCTAACTCATTTGTTTCTGATGCCATTGTTCATTTGACTAAACTAACGGCTAAGAATTCCGGATTCGCCATCCAGGCGCGTAGGGCGCTATGGCTTAAATCCTGGTCAGCTGACGTGACTTCAAAGTCTAAATTACTCAACATTCCTTTCAAGGGGCAGACCTTATTCGGGCCTGGCTTGAAGGAAATTATTGCTGACATTACTGGAGGCAAGGGTCATACCCTTCCTCAGGACAGGGCCAAATCAAAGGCCAAACAGTCTAATTTTCGTGCCTTTCGAAATTTCAAGTCAGGAGCAGCATCAACTTCCTCCGCTTCAAAACAAGAGGGAACTGTTGCTCATTCCAGACAGGCCTGGAAACCTAACCAGTCATGGAACAAGGGCAAGCAGGCCAAAAAGCCTGTTGCTGCCCCCAAGACAGCATGAAGGAACGGCCCCCTATCCGGAAACGGATCTAGTGGGGGGCAGACTTTCTCTCTTCGCCCAGGCGTGGGCAAGAGATGTTCAGGATCCCTGGGCGTTGGAGATCATATCTCAGGGATATCTTCTGGACTTCAAAGCTTCTCCTCCACAAGGGAGATTTCATCTTTCAAGGTTATCAGCAAACCAGATAAAGAAAGAGGTATTCCTAAGCTGTGTGCAAGACCTCCTAGTGATCCATCCAGTTCCGCGGACGGAACAAGGACAGGGATTTTATTCAAATCTGTTTGTGGTTCCCGAGAAAGAGGGAATCTTCAGACCAATCTTGGATCTAAAGATCTTAAACAAATTCCTCAGAGTTCCATCATTCAAAATGGAAACTATTCGGACCATCCTACCCATGATCCAAGAGGGTCAGTACATGACCACAGTGGACTTAAAGGATGCCTACCTTCACATACCGATTCACAAAGATCATCATCGGTTCCTAAGGTTTGCCTTTCTAGACAGGCATTACCAATTTGTAGCTCTTCCCTTCGGGTTGGCCACTGCCCCGAGAATTTTACAAAGGTTCTGGGCTCACTTCTGGCGGTTCTAAGACCGCGAGGCATAGCGGTGGCTCCGTATCTAGACGACATCCTGATACAGGCGTCAAGCTTTCAAATTGCCAAGTCTCATACAGAGATAGTTCTGGCATTTCTGAGGTCGCATGGGTGGAAAGTGAACGTGGAAAAGAGTTCTCCATCACCACTCACAAGAGTCTCCTTCCTAGGGATTCTTATAGATTCTGTAGAGATGAAAATTTACCTGACGGAGTCCAGGTTATCAAAACTTCTAAATGCTTGCCGTGTCCTTCATTCCATTCCACGCCCGTCAGTGGCTCAGTGCATGGAAGTAATCGGATTAATGGTAGCGGCAATGGACATAGTGCCATTTGCGTGCCTGCATCTCAGACCGCTGCAATTATGCATGCTAAGTCAGTGGAATGGGGATTACTCAGATTTGTCCCCTCTACTAAATCTGGATCAAGAGACCAGAGATTCTCTTCTCTGGTGGCTTTCTCTGGTCCATCTGTCCAAGGGTATGACTTTCGCAGGCCAGATTGGACGATTGTAACAACAGATGCCAGCCTTCTAGGTTGGGGTGCATTCTGGAACTCCCTGAAGGCTCAGGGATCGTGGACTCAGGAGGAGAAACTCCTCCCAATAAATATTCTGGAGTTAAGAGCAATATTCAATGCTCTTCTAGCTTGGCCTCAGTTAGCAACACTGAGGTTCATCAGATTTCAGTCGGACAACATCACGACTGTGGCTTACATCAACCATCAAGGGGGAACCAGGAGTTCCCTAGCGATGTTAGAAGTCTCAAAGATAATTCGCTGGGCAGAGTCTCACTCTTGCCCCCTGTCAGCGATCCACATCCCAGGCATAGAGAACTGGGGGGCGGATTTTCTAAGTCATCAGACTTTTCATCCGGGGGAGTGGGAACTCCATCCGGAGGTGTTTGCTCAACTGGTCCATCGTTGGGGCAAACCAGAACTGGATCTCATGGCGTCTCGCCAGAACGCCAAGCTTCCTTGTTACGGATCCAGGTCCAGGGACCCGGGAGCAACGCTGATAGATGCTCTAGCAGCTCCTTGGTTCTTCAACCTGGCCTATGTGTTTCCACCGTTTCCTCTGCTCCCTCGACTGATTGCCAAAATCAAACAGGAGAGAGCATCAGTGATTCTGATAGCGCCTGCGTGGCCACGCAGGACCTGGTATGCAGACCTAGAGGACATGTCATCTCTTCCACCATGGACTCTGCCTCTGAGGCAGGACCTTCTAATACGAGGTCCTTTCAATCATCCAAATCTAATTTCTCCGAGACTGACTGCATGGAGATTGAACGCTTGATTCTATCAAGGCTCTGTCTATTCTTTTGCACAAGCGTCTGGCAGAAGTTCCAGACGTCCAGGCATTTTGTCAGGCTTTGGTTAGGATTAAGCCTGTGTTTAAAACTGTTGCTCCCCGTGGAGCTTAAACTTGGTTCTTAAAGTTCTTCAGGGAGTTCCGTTTGAACCCCTTCATTCCATTGATATTAAACTTTTATCTTGGAAAGTTCTGTTTTTGATGGCTATTTCCTCGGCTCGAAGAGTCTCTGAGTTATCTGCCTTACATTGTGATTCTCCTTATCTGATTTTTCATTCAGACAAGGTAGTTCTGCGTACCAAACCTGGGTTTTTACCTAAGGTGGTTTCTAACAGGAATATCAATCAAGAGATTGTTGTTCCATCATTGTGTCCTAATCCTTCTTCAAAGAAGGAACGTCTTTTGCATAATCTGGACGTAGTCCCGTCCGTGCCTTGAAGTTTTACTTACAGGCTACTAAAGATTTTCGTCAAACATCTGCCCTGTTTGTCGTTTACTCTGGACAGAGGAGAGGTCAAAAAGCTTCGACAACCTCTCTCTCCTTTTGGCTTCGGAGCATAATACGCTTAGCCTATGAGACTGCTGGACAGCAGCCCCCTGAATGGATTACAGCTCATTCTACTAGAGCTGTGGCTTCCACCTGGGCCTTTAAAAATCAGGCCTCTGTTGAACAGATTTGCAAGGCTGCGATTTGGTCTTCGCTTCACACCTTTTCAAAATTTTACAAATTTGACACTTTTGCTTCTTCGGCGGCTGTTTTTGGGAGAAAGGTTCTACAGGCAGTGGTTCCTTCCATTTAAGTTCCTGCCTTGTCCCTCCCATCATCCGTGTACTTTAGCTTTGGTATTGGTATCCCACAAGTAATGGATGATCCGTGGACTGGATACACTTAACAAGAGAAAACATAATTTATGCTTACCTGATAAATTTATTTCTCTTGTAGTGTATCCAGTCCACGGCCCGCCCTGTCCTTTTAAGGCAGGTCTAAATTTTAATTAAACTACAGTCACCACTGTACCCTATGGTTTCTCCTTTCTCGTCTTGTTTCGGTCGAATGACTGGATATGGCAGTGAGGGGAGGAGCTATATAGCAGCTCTGCTGTGGGTGATCCTCTTGCAACTTCCTGTTGGGAAGGAGTATATCCCACAAGTAATGGATGATCCGTGGACTGGATACACTACAAGAGAAATAAATTTATCAGGTAAGCATAAATTATGTTTTTCCCGCCAGTAAGTCACAATCTTCTCTGCCTGTGTCTTTGTTTTTTGTTTTTTTGTGTTCTAAAATGCAAATAATAGTCTATATTTATTAACAACAACTATTACCTTTCTGATTACAGTACTGTACTATCTTTCTCACGGTAGTGTGTATATAAATGTATTAAAAATTATATAAATCTACACAAGCTTCATATATAAAATGAAATGAAAGCCGTCAAGAAAAACATGTGAATCCATAAATAAAGTATCATTAGGGTATATGGTCCAAATCTTCTAAAGCACTTTACAAAATGGAGGATTAACCACAACATCTAACTATAAAGAAAATCCATATAATACGCAAGCCTTGGATGAGAAAAATTTTAAGAACCCGGAGGACTTAATTGTCCTTCAGCACTTGTTTGTGTTCTCCTTCTTTTGAGATCACTATTTTTCTGCAGCATTTTTGTATGGAAATATTGTTTTATAGCACTAACATATATTATTAGAAACATCTCAGACAATTAAGTTTATTTATATAGCGCAGAAGCACAATTCAAAGAAATTAAAACTAGGATATGTTTGATTAAACTCCCTTCTTTCTGTACAGTGTTTTTCTTTAAGGACAGTTGGGTTATAAGCTGCCAATGTAGTGTTTTATAGCATGATATGAAAACAGTGTGCCTGCAAATAGTGCAATTTTCCATTTTGATTGTGCCATTTGTATTTGCCCGGCTGTGTAAACATCTGCAGCTCAGGTGATCAATGTTTGATGTTAGAAGCTCAAATCACCAGATTCACACATTTGTAAAACTTTATGTAGTGTTTTCTAACATAACTTTAGTAATGGATGTAACAAATATTGCTGCATTAAATGTCAGAATGTTGAAATACTCTGAAAACAACTGTTTAATCCTTAATGCCATGCTTTCCCCAAATAGTTCCAATTTTGCTTTCCATTGTATCAGTTTAATGTTAATTAAAAAGAGCCTTACATGATATTGAATTTAATTTTTGAACATGAAAAGTATATTTATGCAATAACTATATATATATATATTTATGAATAATATTTTTTTTTTATATAAATCTACCTTGGTTACATGTATAAGATATATTATGATATGCAAATATTGCCCAAATGACAAAAGCTATTGGGCCAGATTATGAGTTGAGTGCAAATGTTTGTGCCCGAGCGATAAGGCGTTTATCGCGGGGTTTGCACTCGTCGGGCTTATCGCTGGTAATATAGGTTGCAAGTAAATGCGATTGCTTGAGCGCAATTGCGATTTACGCTAGACTGATTACTGCATCTTCAGAGCTCTGGTTAACTGTTTTGCGAAATATAAAAGCACAAAACACATAAAAAATACATTATAATGTACAGTTACACTCATAATAACACCATCTAATAAAATTATAAAAAAAAAAAAAATTGCACAAAAAAGTTATAAGGGCTTAAAGATATGAGAGCTCAGGTGTTAGGAAAAAAAAGGCAGGCAAAGGGCTGTAACATAGAGATACAAATACATGTCTAAATATATCATACTGCTGCCTGTTATGAAGTAAAAATTGGATGACTGAACTTTGGTGTGCCTGTAAACAGTTTACTTTCAACTCGTAATATGAGCGTTAATTTGCACTTCAGTCCTAATCTGGCACATTCTTGTTTACACTTGGTTCCATCCCCTCTCTAAACTGTCCAATTTTACAGATGAAAATATTTCAAAATCAAAGCTCCAAAACTTTTCTGGTCCCGAGCAGTGTGGGTTAAGGGTTTTCTGTATATATATACTGTATAAATACAGTATATATATATATATATATATATATATATAGATATAGATATATATATATATAGTAGATATATATATATATATATATATACAGTATATATATATATATATATATATATATATATATACATGTGTGTATGATTATATGATTAGTGAGGAATATTTTGGTGTGAGAAAGGAGCACTCACAATACTATGAAAAAGCACTCTGAAAATAAGAGTTCCTTGCTCAGACTTCAGGGATGCATACAACCTACACTAATACCAGTTCCTCTCCTCCATTACTTTCCGCCATGAACCCCCTTAGCATGTATGCCTAAGAGCCCAACTGTTTGCAGAGTTTAAGAGCTGACTACAACAATGCGACTCTCGGCAGGGCCCTCTACCCATTTGATCCCTATAAATGCTACCTTGTATACTGCCTATGTTTATAGCACTGCGGAATCTGTTGGCGCTCTACAAATAACCAATAATAATAATAAAAGACTGCTTTGCTCTTGCTAATAAACATGTTTTTTTATTAAATATGATTTAATCTAACTACTGAAAGTGTAAGTAAGGTAATTGAATTATCTTTATACAACTATAAATCCATCAAAGGTGCTACAAAGCTTCACTTGCAAAAGGAAGAACTTGACCCTGCAGCAGGCTATAAATTGTACTAAATCTTCCTGGAGAGTGAACAGATAGAAACTGAGCTGTAATAATTTGCCTTCTTTATTTGCAGACTAGGCTTCCCCCATGACCTCACAAGTGACTCAGCCATTCATGGACAAGTAAGGTGACAACAGATCATATTACTGGTCTTAGCTGAGGTCACCAGCTGCCCAGGCTATAAAAGGGAAGTCAATTGCCAGTGGCTTGGATAAATGTTTATAAGTAGCTGCACCAGGGGCGTATTAAGGCATAGGCCAACAAGGCCGGTGCCTAGGGCAGCAGATTTTTAAGGGGCAGCAGAATTTTGGGTCCCTAGGGCCACTCTACTGAACTCAGGGCCGTGTGGCTAAATCAACCAAGTACTAATGACTTAAATGGCTGGCCCGGCTATTGCTATCCTATGGGATTGTATGCGGGTGCGCATGACGTGGTGACGGTGGAGGCGGAGCTCACTTGTGCAGCCTGGCCTGGACTGAGAGGGAATGCGGTATTCTTCCTGGCTCCACCGCGTGATTGAGACTCACACAGACTACACAGTGCAGTGTGCACTACAACGTGACCACTGTGAAACAGCATATGCCTTTCTCCCTTCAATACATCTTCATTAGGCATTAAAATACTTAAACGGATTAGTCACTAAATACTTGTACATTTACTGTTTGTCTATCTGTCATACATGCAAAGAATAAGTATTTATTGCTGAATCTATACAACTATGTGACTTAAAACACAACTGAAAATATGTTGTATGCATTTAATACATTCAGAAACAATACAAGTATATACTTTATTATGATTGTATCATGTGACTTTTCACCCTAGGATACAATTCCTAAACCTATCATAACTACTGTTGTATTTTTTAAGTATTTTTAAAGGCCAGTTTGTATATTCATTACATATTTATCCAAGCAGATATTTTGCTTAAATAACTGTCAATCACCAAAGAAGATGTTTAAGGTTAAACAACTACCTACTGACAAACTATCATACAGTGAAGGATATTTTGTATGATATAAACACTTTAATCATCTTACTTGCAAAATAATATCTTAATATATATATATATATATATATATATATATATATATATATATATATATATATATATGTGTGTGTGTGTGTGTGTGTGTGTGTGTGTGTGTGTGTGTGACCAGAGTGAATGCAAGCCCTGGTGAACATCTACTTAAAAAGCCATTATTTTTTTTATTTTTTACACCCTGCCCCAAAAATATTATGTCTAAAAAAAGGTCTTAAACCTGGGGTGGGGTGGGGGGCAGCAGAATTTTGAGTGCCTAGGGCAGCACAAAACCTAAATACGCCCCTGAGCTGCACCATTTACTCGTATTCTCCACTGTGTTGTTAGAGGAGATGAAAATAGATACCCTAACAGCAAATCCGAGTGGTGTATACTGCATAATGGAACTGAATACACGTTATTTATGTGCCTTGCTTTCTTTTTATATCTATTACATCTATTGCACTAATGTATCTGTTGTCTGAGCAAAATAGCAAATGTGAGACCAACATGGCATTGCCAGCTAATGTTTGGGCATATTTATTTTAGAGACAATGATGTCATGAGATTCTGATGGAGGAACTACAGAGAGAAAATGAGAGAGATGTACTAACAAATTATTCATTACATGAGATTGTCGAATTAAAAATACTCGCCTAGATTACGAGTTTTGCAGTAACAGGGGTGCGTTGCTAACGAGCCTTTTTTTTTAACGCTACCAACGCTGGTATTACAGGATTTTTTCAAAATTTTGCTCCACATCTCACCTCAATACCAGTGTTGCTTACGGTAGCGGTAAGATGGCTAAACGTGCTTGTGCACGATTTCCCCATAGGAAATAATGGGGCTGAGCCGGCTGAAAAAAAACCTAACACATGCAAAAAAGCAGCGTTCAGCTCCTAACGCAGCCCCGTTGATTCTTATGGGGAAACACATTTTATGTCTACATCTAACACCCTAACATGAACCCCGAGTCTAAACACCCCTAATCTTACACTTATTAACCCCTAATCTGCCGCCCCTGACATCGCCGACACCTACATTATATTATTAACCCCTACTCTGCCGCTCCGGACACCGCCGCCACCTACATTATCCCTATGAACCTCTAATCTGCTGCACCCAACATCGCCGAACCCTACATTATATTTATTAACCCCTAATCTGCCCCCCCAATGCCCACCGCAACCTACCTACACTTATTAACCCCTAATCTGCCGCCGCCGCCAAAGTCGCCGCCACTATAATAAAGTTATTAACCCCTAAACCTAAGTCTAACCCTAACCCCCCCTTATTTAAATATAATTTAAATAAATCTAAATAAAATAACTACAATTAAATATATTATTCCTATTTAAAACGAAATACTTACCTATAAAATAAACCCTAAGCTAGCTACAATATAACTAATAGTTACATTGTAGCTAGCTTAGGATTTATATTTATTTTACAGGCAACTTTGTATTTATTTTAACTAGGTAGAATAGTTATTAAATAGTTATTAACTATTTAATAGATACCTAGTTAAAATAAGTACAAATTTACCTGTAAAATAAATCCTAATCTAAATTACAATTACACCTAACACTACACTATCATTAAATTAATTACATAAACTAACTACAATTAACTACAATTAAATTAAATAAACTAAAGTACGAAAAACAACAAACACTAAATTACAGAAAATAAAAAAAATAATTAAAATTTTTTTAAACTAATTACATCTAATCTAATCCCCTAATAAAATAAAAAGCCCCCCAAAATAATAAAAAGCCCTACCCTATACTAAATTACAAATAGCCCTTAAAAGGGCCTTTTGCGGGGCATTGCCCCAAAGTAATCAGCTCTTTTACCTGTAAAAAAAAATAATACAATACCCCCCCAACATTAAAACCCACCACCCACACACCCAACCCTACTCTAAAACCCACCCAATCCCCCCTTAAAAAAACCTAACACTACCCCCTTGAAGATCACCCTACCTTCTATCTTCATCCATCCGGAGCGGAGCGGGTCCATCTTCAATCCAGCCGACGCGGAGCATCCTCTTCAAACGAAGTCCAAGCGAAGGATGTAGGTTCCTTTAACCCCTTAATGACCGGGGACGTGCAGGGTACGTCCTCAAAAAAAAAAGGCAGTTAACGCCTGAGGACGTACCCTGCACGTCCTCGGTGTGGAAAGCAGCTGGAAGCGATCCTGCTCGCTTCCAGCTGCTTTCCGGTTATTGCAGTGATGCCTCGATATGGAGGCATCCTGCAATAACCTCACATGGCCATCCGATGCAGAGAGAGCCACTCTGTGGCCCTCTCTGCACCGGACATCGATGGCCGGCATCGTTGGTGGGTGGGAGCCAAATTGGGAGGCGGGTGGACGGCCATCGGTGTGCCGCGTGACGTCAAGGGGGGCGGGATCGGGGGCGGGACCGTCGGGGGGCGTGCACGGAGGGTGGCGGGCGGGCGCGTGCACAGGGCGGGAGCGGGTGGGAACCGCTACACTACGGAAAATGTTTTAATAAAAGTGGCCTAATCTTGTTTGTGCAAAAGCACAAAAAGTGATTGTGGAGGTGTGGGGGGAAGCTACACTACAGAAACGTTTAACAAATGTAAAAAAAAACAGAATTTATGCTTACCTGATAAATTACTTTCTCCAACGGTGTCTCCGGTCCACAGCGTCATCCTTACTTGTGGGAATATCTCTTCCCCAACAGGAAATGGCAAAGAGTCCCAGCAAAGCTGGCCATATAGTCCCTCCTAGGCTCCGCCCACCCCAGTCATTCGACCGACGGACAGGAGGAAAAATATAGGAGAAACCATATGGTACCGTGGTGACTGTAGTTAGAGAAAATAATTCATCAGACCTGATTAAAAAACCAGGGCGGGCCGTGGACCGGACACACCGTTGGAGAAAGTAATTTATCAGGTAAGCATAAATTCTGTTTTCTCCAACATTGGTGTGTCCGGTCCACAGCGTCATCCTTACTTGTGGGAATATCTCTTCCCCAACAGGAAATGGCAAAGAGTCCCAGCAAAGCTGGCCATATAGTCCCTCCTAGGCTCCGCCCACCCCAGTCATTCGACCGACGGACAGGAGGAAAAATATAGGAGAAACCATATGGTACCGTGGTGACTGTAGTTAGAGAAAATAATTCATCAGACCTGATTAAAAAACCAGGGCGGGCCGTGGACCGGACACACCGTTGGAGAAAGTAATTTATCAGGTAAGCATAAATTCTGTTTTCTCCAACATTGGTGTGTCCGGTCCACAGCGTCATCCTTACTTGTGGGAACCAATACCAAAGCTTTAGGACACGGATGAAGGGAGGGAGCAAATCAGGTTACCTAAACGGAAGGCACCACGGCTTGCAAAACCTTTCTCCCAAAAATAGCCTCCGAAGAAGCAAAAGTATCAAATTTGTAAAATTTGGCAAAAGTGTGCAGTGAAGACCAAGTCGCTGCCTTACATATCTGATCAACAGAAGCCTTGTTCTTGAAGGCCCATGTGGAAGCCACAGCCCTAGTGGAGTGAGCTGTGATTCTTTCAGGAGGCTGCCGTCCGGCAGTCTCGTAAGCCAATCAGATGATGCTTTTAAGCCAAAAGGAAAGAGAGGTAGAAGTCGCTTTTTGACCTCTCCTTTTACCAGAATAGACGACAAACAGAGAAGATGTTTGTCTGAAATCTTTTGTAGCTTCTAAATAGAATTTTAGAGCACGGACTACGTCCAAATTGTGAAACAAACGTTCCTCCTTTGAAACTGGATTCGGACACAAAGAAGGTACAACTATCTCCTGGTTAATATTTTTGTTAGAAACAACCTTTGGAAGAAAACCAGGCTTAGTACGCAAAACCACCTTATCTGCATGGAACACCAGATAGGGCGGAGAACACTGCAGAGCAGATAACTCTGAAACTCTTCTAGCAGAAGAAATAGCAACCAAAAACAAAACTTTCCAAGATAACAACTTAATATCTATGGAATGTAGAGGTTCAAACGGAACCCCTTGAAGAACTGAAAGAACTAGATTTAAACTCCAGGGAGGAGTCAAAGGTCTGTAAACAGGCTTGATTCTAACCAGAGCCTGAACAAATGCTTGAACATCTGGCATAGCTGCCAGTCGTTTGTGTAGTAAGACAGATAAAGCAGAAATCTGTCCCTTTAGAGAACTCGCAGATAATCCTTTATCCAAACCTTCTTGCAGAAAGGAAAGAATCTTAGGAATTTTTACCTTATTCCAAGGGAATCCCTTGGATTCACACCAGCAGCTATATCTTTTCCATATTTTATGGTAAATCTTTCTAGTTACCGGTCTTCTGGCTTGAACCAGAGTATCAAACACCGAATCTGAAAACCCACGCTTTGATAGAATCAAGCGTTCAATCTCCAAGCCGTCAGCTGGAGGGAGACCAGATTTGGATGTTCGAATGGACCCTGAACAAGAAGGTCCTGTCTCAAAGGTAGCTTCCATGGTGGAACCGATGACATATTCACCAGGTCTGCATACCAAGTCCTGCGTGGCCACGCAGGAGCTATCAAGATCACCGAGACCCTCTCCTGTTTGATCCTGGCTACCAGCCTGGGATTGAGAGGAAACGGTGGGAACACATAAGCTAGGTTGAAGGTCCAAGGCGCTACTAGTGCATCCACTAGAGTCGCCTTGGGATCCCTGGATCTGGACCCGTAGCAAGGAACCTTGAAGTTTTGATGAGACGCCATCAGATCCATGTCTGGAATGCCCCATAATTGAGTCAACTGGGCAAAAATCTCCGGGTGGAGTTCCCACTCCCCCGGATGGAATGTCTGACGACTCAGATAATCCGCTTCCCAGTTTTCCACACCTGGGATGTGGATCGCAGATAGATGGCAGGAGTGATTCTCCGCCCATTGTATTATTTTGGATACTTCTTTCATTGCCAGGGAACTCCTTGTTCCCCCCTGATGATTGATATACGCAACAGTCGTCATGTTGTCTGATTGGAATCTTATGAATCTGGCCTTTGCAAGATGAGGCCAAGCCCTGAGAGCATTGAATATCGCTCTTAGTTCCAGAATGTTTATCGGGAGAAGAGACTCTTCCCGAGACCATAGTCCCTGAGCTTTCAGGGATTCCCAGACCGCACCCCAGCCCACTAGACTGGCGTCGGTCATGACAATGACCCACTCTGGTCTGCGGAAGCTCATTCCCTGGGATAGGTGGTCCAGGGATATCCACCAACGGAGTGAATCTCTGGTCTTCTGATCTACTTGAATCACTGGAGACAAGTCTGTATAGTCCCCATTCCACTGTTTCAGCATGCACAGTTGTAATGGTCTTAGATGAATTCGCGCAAAAGGAACTATGTCCATTGCTGCAACCATCAACCCTACTACTTCCATGCACTGAGCTATGGAAGGACGTGGAACAGAATGAAGAACTTGACAAGCGCTTAGAAGTTTTGACTTTCTGACATCTGTCAGAAAGATCCTCATTATTGTTCCCAGGAAGGGAACTCTTGTTGATGGAGACAGAGAACTTTTTTTCTATATTCACCTTCCATCCGTGAGATCTGAGGAAGGCCAGAACGATGTCTGTATGAGCCTTTGCTTTTGAAAGGGACGACGCTTGTATTAGAATGTCGTCCAAGTATGGTACTACTGCAATGCCCCTCGGTCTTAGAACCGCTAGAAGGGACCAGAGTACCTTTGTGAAAATCCTTGGAGCAGTGGCTAATCCGAATGGGAGGGCCACAAACTGGTAATGTTTGTCCAGAAAGGCGAACCTTAGGAACTGATGATGTTCTTTGTGGATAGGAATATGTAGGTACGCATCCTTTAGATCCACGGTAGTCATAAATTGACCTTCCTGGATAGTGGGTAGAATCGTTCGAATGGTTTCCATTTTGAACGATGGTACCCTGAGAAATTTGTTTAGGATCTTTAAATCCAGAATTGGTCTGAAGGTTCCCTCTTTTTTGGGAACTACGAACAGATTTGAGTAAAATCCCATTCCTTGTTCCGTCATTGGAACTGGGTGTATCACTCCCATCTTTAGCAGGTCTTCTACACAATGTAAGAACGCCTGTCTCTTTATTTGGTTTGAGGATA
The DNA here is from genome assembly GCF_027579735.1 of Bombina bombina. NCBI lineage: Eukaryota > Metazoa > Chordata > Amphibia > Anura > Bombinatoridae > Bombina > Bombina bombina. The sequence continues at coordinate 583,852,647 of NC_069499.1, forward strand.
AGTGAGACATGTGGAACCTTCCCCTTGGGGGTAGTTCCTTGAATTCCAGAAGATAACCCTGAGAAACTATTTCTAGCGTCCAGGGATCCTGAACATCTCTTGCCCAAGCCTGAGCAAAGAGAGAGAGTCTGCCCCCCACTAGATCCAGTCCCGGATCGGGGGCTACTCCTTCATGCTGTTTTGTTAGCGGTAGCAGGCTTCTTGGTCTGCTTACCCTTGTTCCAGCCTTGCATCGGTTTCCAGGCTGGTTTGGACAGTGAGGCATTACCCTCTTGCTTAGAGGATGCAGAATTAGAGGCCGGTCCGTTCCTGAAATTACGAAAGGAACGAAAATTAGACTTATTCTTGGCCTTGAAAGGCCTATCTTGTGGGAGGGCGTGGCCCTTTCCCCCAGTGATGTCTGAGATAATCTCTTTCAATTCTGGTCCAAAGAGAGTTTTACCCTTGAAGGGGATGTTAAGCAATTTTGTCTTGGATGATACATCCGCTGACCAAGACTATAGCCAAAGCGCTCTGCGTGCCACAATTGCAAACCCTGAATTTTTCGCCGCTAATCTAGCTAATTGCAAAGCGGCATCTAAAATAAAAGAGTTAGCCAACTTAAGTGCGTGAACTCTGTCCATAACCTCCTCATATGGAGTCTCTCTACTGAGCGACTTTTCTAGTTCCTCGAACCAGAACCACGCTGCTGTAGTGACAGGAACAATGCACGAAATGGGTTGTAGAAGGTAACCTTGCTGTACAAAAATCTTTTTAAGCAAACCTTCCAATTTTTTATCCATAGGATCTTTGAAAGCACAACTATCTTCAATAGGAATAGTAGTGCGCTTGTTTAGAGTAGAAACTGCCCCCTCGACCTTAGGGACTGTCTGCCATAAGTCCTTTCTGGGGTCGACCATAGGAAATAATTTCTTAAATATAGGAAGGGGAACAAAAGGTATGCCGGGCTTCTCCCACTCCTTATTCACTATGTCCGGCACCCGCTTGGGTATAGGAAAAGCGTTGGGGTGCACCGGAACCTCTAGGAACTTGTCCATCTTGCATAATTTTTCTGGAATGACCAAGTTGTCACAATCATCCAGAGTAGATAACACCTCCTTAAGCAGTGCGCGGAGATGTTCTAATTTAAATTTAAATGTCACAACATCAGGTTCAGCCTGTTGAGAAATTTTTCCTGAATCTGAAATTTCCCCATCTGACAAAACCTCCCTCATGGCCCCTTCAGATTGGTGTGAGGGTATGACAGAACAATTATCATCAGCGCCCTCCTGCTCTTCAGTGTTTAAAACAGAGCAATCGCGCTTTCTCTGATATGCAGGCATTTTGGATAAAATATTTGCTATGGAGTTATCCATTACAGCCGTCAATTGTTGCATGGTAATAAGCATTGGCGCGCTAGAAGTACTAGGGGCCTCCTGCGTGGGCAAAACTGGCGTAGACACAGAAGGAGATGATGTAGAACCATGTCTACTCCCTTCATCTGAGGAATCATCTTGGGCAATTTCATTATCTGTGGCAGTACTGTCCTTACTTTGTTTGGACGCTATGGCACAATTATCACACAATTTTGAAGGGGGAGACACATTGGCTTTCATACATATAGAACATAGCTTATCTGAAGGCACAGACATGTTAAACAGGCTTAAACTTGTCAATAAAGCACAAAAACCGTTTTAAAACAAAACCGTTACTGTCTCTTTAAATTTTAAACAGAGCACACTTTATTACTGAATATGTGAAAATATATGAAGGAATTGTTCAAAATTTACCAAACTTTCACCACAGTGTCTTAAAGCATTAAAAGTATTGCACACCAATTTTCAGAGCTTTAACCCTTAAAATAACAAAACCGGAGCCGGTTACAGATTTAACCCCTATACAGTCCCAGCTACAGCCTTTGCTGTGACTTTACCAAGCCCAGAGGGGAATACGATACCAAATGACGCCTTCTAGGAACTTTTCCAACTACTTTCAGGTCCTCACACATGCATCTGCATGTCTTGCACTCAAAAACAACTGCGCAGTAATGGCGCGAAAATGAGGCTCAGCCTACAACTGGGAAGGCCCTTCCTGACTGGAAAAGGTGTCTAACATAGTGCCTGACGTTAAAAAACGTTCCCCAAGTTTATAAGTGTGAATTATCAGCATAAACATGTATAAAATGTCCAAATAAAGCAATCGATTTAGCCCATAAAAGTGTCTACCAGTTTTATAGCCCATATTAAGCCCTTTATTCTGTTTGAGACTAAGAAAATGGCTTACCGGTCCCCATGAGGGGAAATGACAGCCTTCCAGCATTACACAGTCTTGTTAGAAATATGGCTAGTCATACCTTAAGCAGAAAAGTCTGCTAACTGTTTCCCCCAACTGAAGTTACTTCATCTCAACAGTCCTATGTGGAAACAGCAATCGATTTTAGTTACTGTCTGCTAAAATCATCTTCCTCTCACAAACAGAAATCTTCATCTTTTTCTGTTTCAGAGTAAATAGTACATACCAGCACTATTTTAAAATAACAAACTCTTGATAGTAGAATAAAAAAACTACAACTAAACACCACATACTCTTAACCATCTCCGTGGAGATGTTGCCTGTGCAACGGCAAAGAGAATGACTGGGGTGGGCGGAGCCTAGGAGGGACTATATGGCCAGCTTTGCTGGGACTCTTTGCCATTTCCTGTTGGGGAAGAGATATTCCCACAAGTAAGGATGACGCCGTGGACCGGACACACCAATGTTGGAGAAAAACATTTTTTCTTTTAAACTGGGTACTGGCAGACAGCTGCCAGTACCCAAGATGGCGCCCATTAAGTTAGAGTGGGAGGGTTATAGAGCTGTTTGGGGGGGATCAGTGAGGTTGGGGGCTAAGGGGGGATTGTACACAGCAGCATATGTAAAAATGCTTAAAAAAAAAAAATATAGCTTTTATTTTAGTACTGGCAGACTTTCTGCCAGTACTTAAGATGGCGGGGACAATTGTGGGGTGGGGGAGGGAAGAGAGCTGTTTGGGAGGGATCAGGAGGTCTGATGTTTCAGGTGGGAGGCTGATCTCTACACTAAATCTAATATTAACCCTGCAAGCTCCCTGCAAGCTACCTAATTAACCCCTTCACTGCTAGCCATAATACACGTGTGATGCGCAGCGGCATTTAGCGGCTTTCTAAATACCAAAAAGCAACGCCAAAGCCATATATGTCTGCTATTTCTGAACAAAGGGGATCCCAGATAAGCATTTACAACCATTTGTGCCATAACTGCACAAGCTGTTTGTAAATGATTTCAGTGAGAAACCTAAAATTGTGAAAAATTTAACATTTTTTTTAATTTGATCGCATTTGGCGGTGAAATGGTGGCATGAAATATACCAAAATGGGCCTAGATCAATACTTGGGGTTGTCTACTGCACTACACTAAAGCTAAAATTACCAAAAAGCTCCCTACATGCTCCCTAATTAACTCCTACACTGCTGGGCATAATACACGTGTGGTGCGCAGTGGCATTTAGTGGCATTCTAATTACCAAAAAGCAACACCAAAGCCATATAAGTCTGCTATTTCTGAACAAAGGGGATCCCAGAGAAGAATTTACAACCATTTGTGCCATAATTGCACAAGCTGTTTGTAAATAATTTCAGTGAGAAACCTAAAGTTTGTGAAAAAATTTGTGAAAAAGTGAACAATTTTTTTTATTTGATCGCATTTGGCGGTGAAATGGTGGCATGAAATATACCAAAATGGGCCTAGATCAATACTTTGGGTTGTCTACTAAAAAAAAAATATATATACATGTCAATGAATATTCAGAGATTCCTAAAAGATATCAGTGTTCTAATGTAACTAGCGCTAATTTTGAAGAAAAAAAAAATGGTTTGGAAATAGCAAAGTGCTACTTGTATTTATGGCCCTATAACTTGCAAAAAAAGCAAAGAACATGTAAACATTGGGTATTTCTAAACTCAGGACAAAATTTAGAAACTATTTAGCATAGGTGTTTTTTGGTGGTTGTAGATATGTAACAGATTTTGGGGGTCAAAGTTAGAAAAAGTGGGGTTTTTTTTCAATTTTTCCTCATATTTTATAATTTTTTTATAGTAATTTATAAGATATGATGAAAATAATGGTATCCTTAGAAAGTCCATTTAATGGCGAGAAAAACGGTATATAATATGTGTGGGTACAGTAAATGAGTAAGAGGAAAATTACAGCTAAACACAAACACCGCAAAAATGTAAAAATAGCCTTGGTCCCAAACGGACAGAAAATGGAAAAGTGCTGTGGTCATTAAGGGGTTAAATGACGTCATCCAAGTTGGCGTCCCTTGAATTCCGATTGGCTGATAGGATTCTATCAGCCAATCGGAATTAAGGTAGTAAAAATCCTATTGGCTGATCCAATCAGCCAATAGGATTGAGCTCGCATTCTATTGGCCGTTCCAATCAGCCCATAGAATGCAACCTCAATCCTATTGGCTGATTGGATCAGCCAATAGGATTTTTCCTATCTTAATTACGATTAGCTGATAGAATCCTATCAGCCAATCGGAATTCAAGGGACGCCATCTTGGATGATGTCATTTAAAGGAACCTTCATTCTTCGCTTGGACTTCATTTGAAGAGGATGCTCCACGTCGGCTAGATTGAAGATGGACCCGCTCAGTTCTGGATGGATGAAGATAGAAGATGCCGTCTGGATGAAGACTTCTGCCGCTTGGAGGACCTCTTCTGCCTGGATTGGATGAAGACTTCTGCCCCTCTGGAGGTCCATTTGTGCCCGGCTGGGTGAAGACTTCTCAAGGTAGGGTGATCTTCAAGGGGGTAGTGTTTTTAAGGGGGGATTGGTGGGTTTTAGAGTAGGGTTGGGTGTGTGGGTGGTGGGTTTTAATGTTGGGGGGTATTGTATTTTTTTTTACAGGTAAAAGAGCTGATTACTTTGGGGCAATGCCCTGCAAAAGGCCCTTTTAAGGGCTATTTGTAATTTAGTATAGGGTAGGGAATTTTATTATTTTGGGGGGCTTTTTTATTTTATTAGGAGTATTAGATTAGGTGTAATTAGTTTAAAAAAAATTGTAATTATTTTTTTATTTTCTGTAATTTAGTGTTTGTTGTTTTTCGTACTTTAGTTTATTTAATTTAATTGTAGTTAGTTTATGTAATTAATTTAATGATAGTGTAGTGTTAGGTGTAATTGTAATTTAGGTTAGGATTTATTTTACAGGTAAATTTGTACTATATGTTAATAACTATTTAATATCTATTCTACCTAGTTAAAATAAATACAAAGTTGCCTGTAAAATAAAAATAAATCCTAAAATAGCTACAATGTAACTATTAGTTATATTGTAGCTATTTTTTGGTTTATTTTATAGGTAAGTATTTCGTTTTAAATAGGATTAATTTATTTATTTGTAGTAACTTAATTCCGTTTTATTTAAATTATATTTAAGTTGGGGGGTTAGACTTAGAGTTAGACTTAGGTTTAGGGGTTAATAAATTTAATGTAGTAGCGGCGACATTGGGGGTGGTAGATTAGGGGTTAATAAATGTAGATAGGTGTTGGCGATGTTAGGGACGGCAGATTAGGGGTTAATAAAATTTAACTAGTGTTTGCGAGGTGCGAGTGCGGCGGTTTAGGGGTTAATATGTTTATTATAGTGGCGGCGATGTCCGGTCGGCAGATTAGGGGTTAAAAACTTTATTTAAGTGTTTGCGATGTGGGGGGGGGGGCTCGGTTTAGGGGTTAATAGGTAGTTTATGGGTGTTAGTGTACTTTGTAGCACTTTAGTTAAGAGTTTTATGTTACGGCGTTAGCCCATAAAACTCTTAACTACTGACTTTTAAATGCGGTAGGTGTCTTGACAGCTGAGGGTCTACCGCTCACTTCTTCCAAGACTTGTAATACCGGCGTTAGGAAAATCCCATTAAAAAGATAGGATACGCAATTGACGTAAGGGGATGTACGGTAAGCGCGAGTCACAGAAGAAAAGTGAGCGGTACACCTGTACCTGCCTGACTCGTAATACCAGCGGGCGTTAAAAAGCAGCATTGGGACCTCTCAACGCTGCTTTTTAAGGCTAACGCAAGACTCGTAATCTAGCCGACTATTTCTATTAAGGTCTTCATGGCATTCTAACTGTGAATGAAACAGTCACCCAACACTTGGTATAAGTGTTTAACAGTTTGTCGCTCTTTGGTACTAAAACCTTTACTTAAACTGACAAGCACTGACGTCTCTGCTTGATTGCTGGCCACTTTATTTTTATACATAGTATTAAAAACACAGAAATGTAATGGTAAGAGCAGCGAAAAAACAAGAGACGATTTGCTTACATAATTCAAAGGCCTAAACGTACTTAATCATCACAATACCTTTATAAGTAGATCTCATGCTTTTAGAATGCTTTTTGTTTCTCTTTATTAATACTTCTTCCACCAGAATATATTCTCCTTCCAGATCCAACCACCCTTTCTCTAAATTAATATTTTTACAAATCATTTCTGAATCGCCTATATTTTCAGTTTCTATTCTAGCACACTTTTTAATGAAGTTTTTAATTTTTTTTATTTTATCTACATATATTTGGATATTTCCATAATATCACTTCTATTCTTTACACATCCCTGTGAAGTTAGCATAATAAAGTCCTTCCTTATAAGATTTCTTTAGACCATGCATCAGTTTGCTAGAACTGCTTTGAACAGCACCTAATTTATATAAGGCTTCTTGAAGATTTAGCCTCTAGAAACGTATAACATGTTCTGACTGACTCGTGATCTATATAGTGCCACGGGCAACAATGTTTTCTGCTACTAATAACACTTCCTATACAAACCAGCGTAATTCAGACTTCTACTACTGCTTTGTCTGTTAACATTTAATCATCTGAAATATATCTGAATACCTTTCATTTGCTTTTAAGAAAATACAATCAAGTCTGTATCAGGGTCAGCACAAAGGTTGTATAGCCAGTGCAGAACGGCCGGACCCTACAAAAGCAGGGGCCCATGTCTACACCTCTCCCTGCTCTTACACTTCAAGTCTCCGTATGTGATACAACAGAAGCAGGACAGCGCTGCCAAAGGTAAGGGGCTGCAGGGGCTATGCACTGATCTGAGGCCTAGTCTGGGTACACACAATGACAAATGATAATGTATTGGTGTGATCCCTTTGTCTAGCCTCCAATGACAGCTCAGTTATTTTGGGAAGGAACAGCTGAAGCTGGGAGTGTAGGCTTAGCTCAGGTCAGTTTAAACAATTCTTTCCTACACACACATAACACAATAATACAAATACAGTCTCCAGCACAGCACAGGACAAGTAACAGTAAGATGCTGATTTGGGGTACACTGCAATAAATAAGCATTATGGTACAGATGTTAATATACTGTGTAATAATGTACAGGTGTAATGCAAAGTTACTAGGTAGATTGTATGTGTGTGTATATATATATATATATATATATATATATATATATATATAGTTAATGAGGATGATTGGCACTAGAATTCATAAGACTCAGTTTTTACTCACTTACTTTTGTAAATAAATATGTAGATGTGTAGTGCACAGAGGTATATTTGTATGAATATATACAAAAGAAAGAAGAAAACCATCAGTTGGTGGTATACCCTTTCCTGGCACGTAAACCTTATACAGTCATGACTGTATAAGGTTTAAGTGCCAGGAAAGGGTATACTTAAGCCACCAGTGGGAGACATACTCTTATGCCACCAACTGATGTTTTTCTTCTTTCTTTTGTATATAACATAATTTATGCTTACCTGATAAATTTATTTCTCTTGTAGTGTAGTCAGTCCACAGGTCATCCATTACTTATGGAATATATCTCTTCCTAACAGGAAGCTGCAAGAGGATCACCCAGCAGAGCTTGCTACATAGCTCCTCCCCTCACATGTCATATTCAGTCATTCGACCAAAGCAGACGAGAAAGGAGAAACCATAGGGTGCAGTGGTGACTGGAGTTTAATTAAAATTTAGGTCTGCCTTAAAGACAGGGCGGGCCGTGGACTGACTACACTACAAGAGAAATAAATTTATCAGGTAAGCATAAATTATGTTTTCTCTTGTTAAGTGTAGTCAGTCCACGGGTCATCCATTACTTATGGAATACCAATACCAAAGCTAAAGTACACGGATGAAGGGAGGGACAAGGCAGGAACATTAAACAGAAGGAACCACTGCCTGAAGTACCTTTCTCCCAAAAATAGCCTCCGAAGAAGCAAAAGTGTCAAATTTGTAAAATTTTGAAAAGGTGTGAAGCGAAGACCAAGTCGCAGCCTTGCAAATCTGTTCAACAGAGGCCTCATTTTTAAAGGCCCAGGTGGAAGCCACAGCTCTAGTAGAATGAGCTGTAATCCTTTCAGGAGGCTGCTATCCAGCAGTCTCATAGGCTAAACGTATTATGCTACGAAGCCAAAAAGAGAGAGAGGTAGCCGAAGCCTTTGACCTCTTCTCTGTCCAGAGTAAACGACAAACAGGGAAGAAGTTTGACGAAAATCTTTAGTTGCCTGTAAATAGAACTTCAGGGCACGGACTACGTCCAAATTATGCAAAAGTCGTTCCTTCTTTGAAGAAGGGTTAGGACACAGTGATGGAACAACAATCTCTTGATTGATATTCCTGTTAGTAACTACCTTAGGTAAGAACCCAGGTTTAGTACGCAGAACTACCTTGTCTGAATGAAAAATCAGATAAGGAGAATCACAATGTAAGGCAGATAACTCAGAGACTCTTCGAGCCGAGGAAATAGCCATCAAAAACAAAACCTTCCAGGATAACAGCTTGATATCAATGGAATGAAGGGGTTCAAATGGAACGCCTTGAAGAACATTAAGAACTAAGTTTAAGCTCCAAGGCGGAGCAACAGTCTTAAACACAGGCTTAATCCTAGTTAAAGCCTGACAAAAAACCTGAACGTCTGGAACTTCAGTCAGACGTTTGTGTAGAAGAATAGACAGAGCAGAAATCTGTCCCTTTAACGAACTAGCAGATAAGCCCTTTTCTAATCCCTCTTGTAGAACGGACAATATCCTAGGAATCCTAACCTTACTCCATGAGTAACTCTTGGATTCGCACCAATATAAATATTTACGCCATATCTTATGGTAAATTTTTCTGGTAACAGGCTTCCTAGCCTGTATTAAGGTATCAATAACCGACTCCGAGAAGCCACGCTTTGATAGAATCAAGCGTTCAATCTCCATGCAGTCAGCCTCAGAGAAATTAGATTTGGATGTTTGAAAGGACCCTGAATTAGAAGGTCCTGTCTCAGAGGTAGAGACCACGGTGGACAGGACGACATGTCCACTAGGTCTGCATACCAGGTCCTGCGTGGCCACGCAGGCGCTATCAGAATCACCGAAGCTCTCTCCTGTTTGATCTTGGCAATCAAACGAGGAAGCATCGGGAATGGTGGAAACACATAAGCCATGTTGAAGACCCAAGGGGCTGTCAGAGCATCTATCAGCACCGCTCCCGGGTCCCTGGACCTGGATCCGTAACAAGGAAGCTTGGCGTTCTGGCGAGACGCCATGAGATCCAGATCTGGTTTGCCCCAGCGAAGAATCAGTTGAGCAAAGACCTCCGGATGAAGTTCCCACTCCCCCGGATGAAAAGTCTGGCGACTTAGAAAATCCGCCTCCCAGTTCTCTACGCCTGGGATGTAAATCGCTGACAGGTGGCAAGAGTGAGACTCTGCCCAGCGAATTATATTTGAGACTTCCAACATAGCTAGGGAACTTCTGGTTCCCCCTTGATGGTTGATGTAAGCCACAGTCGTGATGTTGTCCGACTGAAATCTGATGAACCTCAGAGTTGCTAACTGAGGCCAAGCTAGGAGAGCATTGAATATTGCTCTTAATTCCAGAATATTTATTGGGAGGAGTTTCTCCTCCTGAGTCCATAATCCCTGAGCTTTCAGGGAGTTCCAGACTGCGCCCCAGCCTAGAAGGCTGGCGTCTGTTGTTACAATCGTCCAATCTGGCCTGCGAAAGGTCATCCCCTTGGACAGATGTGGCCGAGAGAGCCACCATAGAAGAGAATCTCTGGTCTCTTGATCCAGACTTAGTAGGGGGGACAAATCTGAGTAATCCCCGTTCCACTGACTTAGCATGCACAATTGCAGCGGTCTGAGATGCAGGCGCGCAAATGGTACTATGTCCATTGCCGCTACCATTAAGCCGATTACTTCCATGCACTGAGCTACTGACGGGTGTGGAATGGAATGAAGGACATGGCAAGCATTTAGAAGTTTTGATAACCTGGCCTCTGTCAGGTAAATTTTCATCTCTACAGAATCTATAAGAGTCCCTAGAAAGGGAACTCTTGTAAGTGGTAATAGAGAACTCTTTTCCACGTTCACCTTCCACCCATGCGACCTCAGAAATGCCAGAACTATCTCTGTATGAGACTTGGCAGTTTGAAAACTTGACGCTTGTATCAGAATGTCGTCTAGGTACGGAGTCACCGCTATGCCTCGCGGTCTTAGTACCGCCAGAAGTGAGCCCAGAACTTTTGTAAAGATTCTTGGAGCCGTAGCTAATCCGAAGGGAAGAGCTACAAACTGGTAATGCCTGTCTAGGAAAGCAAATCTTAGGTACCGATAATGATCCTTGTGAATCGATATGTGAAGGTAGGCATCCTTTAAATCCACTGTGGTCATGTACTGACCCTCTTGGATCATGGGAAGGATGGTTCGAATAGTTTCCATTTTGAATGATGGAACTCTTAGAAATTTGTTTAGGATTTTTAAGTCCAAGATTGGTCTGAAGGTTCCCTCTTTCTTGGGAACCACAAATAGATTTGAATAGAATCCCTGCCCGTGTTCCGTCCGCGGAACTGGGTGGATCACCCCCATTAGTAAAAGGTCTTGTACACAGCGTAGAAACGCCTCTTTCTTTATTTGGTTTGCTGATAACCTTGAAAGATGAAATCTCCCTCGTGGAGGAGAAGTTTTGAAGTCCAGGAGATATCCCTGAGATATGGACATCTCTTGCCCAAGCCTGGGCGAAGAGAGAAAGTCTGCCCCCCACTAGATCCGTTTCCGGATAGGGGGCCTGGACATCTCTTGCCCAAGCCTGGGCGAAGAGAGAAAGTCTGCCCCCCACTAGATCCGTTTCCGGATAGGGGGCCCTCTCTTCATGCTGTCTTGGGGGCAGCAGCAGGTTTCTTGGCCTGCTTGCCCTTGTTCCAGGACTGGTTAACTTTCCAGCCCTGCCTGTAACGAGCAACAGCTCCTTCCTGTTTTGGAGCGGAGGAAGTTGATGCTGCTCCAGCCTTGAAGTTACGAAAGGCACGAAAATTAGACTGTTTAGCCTTTGATTTGGCCCTGTCCTGAGGTAGAGCATGGCCCTTACCTCCCGTAATGTCAGCTATAATTTCTTTCAAGCCGGGCCAGAATAAGGTCTGCCCTTTGAAAGGAATATTAAGCAATTTAGATTTAGAAGTCACGTCAGCTGACCAGGATTTAAGCCATAGCGCTCTGCGCGCTTGGATGGCGAATCCGGAGTTCTTAGCCGTAAGTTTGGTTAAATGTACGACGGCATCAGAAACAAATGCGTTAGCTAGCTTAAGTGCTTTAAGCTTGTTCATAATTTCATCCAATGGAGCTGTGCGAATGGCCTCTTCCAGAGACTCAAACCAGAATGCCGCCGCAGCAGTGACAGGCGCAATGCATGCAAGGGGCTGTAAGATAAAACCTTCTTGAACAAACATTTTCTTAAGGTAACCCTCTAATTTCTTATCCATTGGATCTGAAAAGGCACATCTATCCTCCACCGGGATAGTGGTACGCTTAGCTAAAGTAGAAACTGCTCCCTCCACCTTAGGGACCGTCTGCCATAAGTCTCGTGTGGTGGCGTCTATAGGAAACATTTTCCTAAATATGGGAGGAGGGGAAAAGGGCACACCAGGTCTATCCCACTCCTTGCTAATAATCTCTGTAAGCCTTTTAGGTATAGGAAACACGTCAGTACACACCGGTACCGCATAGTATCTATCCAACCTACATAATTTTTCTGGAATTGCAACCGTGTTACAATCATTCAGAGCCGCTAATACCTCCCCTAGCAATATGCGGAGGTTCTCAAGCTTAAATTTAAAATTAGAAATCTCTGAATCCAGTCTCCCTGGATCAGATCCGTCACCCACAGAATGAAGCTCTCCGTCTTCACGTTCTGCAAACTGTGACGCAGTATCTGACATGGCTCTCACCTCATCCGCGCGCTCTGTCCTTAACCCAGAGCAATCGCGCTTGCCTCTTAATTCTGGCAATTTAGATAATACTTCTGTCATAACAGTAGCCATGTCTTGCAAAGTGATTTGTAAGGGCCTCCCTGATGTACTTGGCGCCACAAAATCACGCACCTCCTGAGCGGGAGGCGAGTTAGTCGGCATAACTTCCCCCTCGTTGTCTGGTGATAATTTCTTTACATGTAAAGATTGACTTTTATTTAAAGTAGCATCAATGCAATTAGTACATAAATTTCTATTGGGCTCCACATTGGCCTTTAAACATAGTGAACAAAGAGATTCATCTGTGTCAGACATGTTAAAACAGACTAGCAATGAGACTAGCAAGCTTGGAAATACTTTTCTAAATAAGTTTACAAGCAATATAAAAAACGCTACTGTGCCTTTAAGAAGCACAAAAAGCTGTCACAGTTGAAATAACAATGAACCAAAATAGTTATAGCAACCAATTTTTCACAGTAAATGTATTAAGTTAGCAAAGGATTGCACCCACCAGCAAATGGATGATTAACCCCTTAATACCCAAAAACGGATTAACAATTTAATAATTAACGTTTTTCTCACAGTCAAAACACACTGTCACAGGTCTGCTGTGACTGATTACCTCCCTCAAAATGAATTTTGAAGACCCCTGAGCTCTCTAGAGACGATCTGGATCATGGAGGATGAAGTAGACAGATTGTGACTGAATTTTTACTGCGCAAAAAAGCGCTAAAATAGGCCCCTCCCACTCATATTACAACAGTGGGGAAGCTCAGAAAACTGTTTCTATGCAGAAAACAAAGATGGCCATGTGGTAAAAATCATGCCCCAATAAGTTTTATCACCAAGTACCTCACAAAAAACGATTAACATGCCAGTAAACGTTTTAAACATACATTTGAAAAGTTATGAATTGTTATTAATAAGCCTGCTACCAGTCGCTTTTACTGCAGTTAAGGCTCATACATTATTTCAATATTAACAGTATTTTCAGAGTCAATTCCATTCCTTAGAAAAATACATTCAGTGTACACACACTCATCAGCCTAATACCAGTCGCTATCACTGCATTTAAGGCTGAACTTACTTTACATTGGTATCAGCAGTATTTTCTCAGTCAATTCCATTCCTCAGAAAAATAATTACTGCACATACCTCATTTGCAGGGGGGCCCTGCATGCTATTCCCCTTCTCTGAAGTTACCTCACTCCTCAGATGAGAACAGCCAGTGGATCTTAGTTATGTCTGCTACGATCATAGAAAACGCAGGCAGATTCTTCTTCTAATGCTGCCTGAGAATAAACAGCACACTCCGGTGCCATTTAAAATAACAAACTTTTGATTGTAGAAATAAACTAAGTTAAAAAACACCACAGACCTCTCACAGCGACCTATCTAGTTAGGCTGCAAGAGAATGACTGAATATGACATGTGAGGGGAGGAGCTATGTAGCAAGCTCTGCTGGGTGATCCTCTTGCAGCTTCCTGTTAGGAAGAGATATATTCCATAAGTAATGGATGACCCGTGGACTGACTACACTTAACAAGAGAAATATATATATATATATATATATATATATATATATATATATATATATTATAATGTAACTAAGGTAGGCATACAGATTATTATATCCCTTGTGATGTAATTTTAAGCAATTTTCTAATTTACTCCTATTATCAAATTTTCTTTGTTCTCTTGCTATCTTTATTTAAAAAGCAGGAATGTGATGCATAGGAGCCAGACCATTTTTGGTTGAGAACCTGGGTTATGCTTGCTTATTAGTGGGTAAATGTAAGCCTCCAATAAGCAAGCGTTCTCTATGGTGCTGAACCTAAAATGGGCTGGCTGCTAGGATTTACATTCCTACTTTTAAAATAGAGATAGCAAGAGAACGAAGAGAAATTGATAATAGGAGTAAATTAGAAAGTTGATTAAAATGTCATGCTCTATCTGAATCATGAAAGACAAAATTTGGGTTCAGTGTCCCTTTAAATGATATATTTCATATGAAGATTTAATAAAGGCAAACTTGGAGGGGAAAAAAACTCTTGTCACATATATTCCATAAGTATTTCAAGGTGGTCAGGTCAGCCAAAATGTATTGTGTGGAAGTGTGTGCCAGCATGAAGGGGCTGCATACCTGCCATGAGAGGGCACTGCAGGGTCAATACACTGATCACATATCTAATTTGAGAATGTAGGTGTCATTGGGCCAGATTACAAGTGGTGCGTTTAATTTGTAATCTGGCCCATAATTGGGTGTTTATGGACCCATGCATCTGAGTTCTAAGTTGGGCATATACTTTAGCATAATAATTCTGCAGATAACATATATTTTATCTGGAATCTAATTTAGGTATATGTATGGCATAAGCAGGCTACATGTGCCATGCATCAGAACCATGGTCTAATTTAGGAATATTGATGGTATAATGGGCCATACATCTAAAATGGTTTGGAACATTGACTATATTTTGGACCCTGTTTTGTGAATAAAGGTAGACTATAACTGTGACCTAGCCCCATTGTAATAGCTCTCTTTAATGCTTAACATTTTACAGGATTCCTCTTTTCAAACCACCTACTAAAATGAAACCCCTCTCGCAATCATTTCCTAGGTATTTTAAAAACTTAATTATACTTTTTTTTTTTTTTTTTAAAGGAACAGTGTTTATGTAATTTGATGGAGTCTTGTGTACCGATGGAGGATCATGCAGGGGTGTGATATAGCATTAAGTGATGGTCTTTACAGCCAGGTCACAGTCTAGGGTGTTAGGGGGAGATTGTGGTGAGAGCTAGTTTGCAGTCAGGGTTAACAGAAATCTAGGAGAGAAATCTAGGTCATCTGTGGTTGGGGTTCCATTGCGGTGGAGGCCAGGTTGCAAGTTGCTTTTTTGGGGGTTAGTCAATGAATGTGATCATTTCATTTTAAATGTTTGCTTTTCTCTTTGGATAAAAGCTGTTGCTCTTTATGTGCAGCTGGTAAAAAAAATAAAAATAAAATAGCAACAGCTGTGACTGTGAAGTGACAGGATTCTGCAGCATAGGTTATCTGCCGGTAGCAACTCTCATTAAAATGAATAGATCTCACTACAGGCAGTTAACCTATGCTGTCACAGCTGATACTACATTGAAGCAGCAATATTTTTGTATGGCTTGATATTGAATGCTTGTAAGATGTTTATAGTTGTAACTATGTAGTGATCCTTTCTCTAAAATGTGTATTTCACTTGCAATTTAACTCTGTATCTCTTTAAACCATTTCCATTATGGCTAATAAAAAACACATTAAACAAAACAAACCCCAGCAATGATCCCTGAGGGACACCATTAGTGAGTTATGTTTATTATACATATAAATTATTAACAATAAAACACTGCTTCTTATCTTTTAGTGATTACAATATCCAATCAACAACCCTTGAGTCTAAACCCTATGCCCCAAGGTTCTATCTTCACACTAAGGGGCAAAGATACACATGAGAGTGAATTTAATAAAAACTTTACTTTCTGTAGCACAGAAAACTATTTCAGGGAATAAAAATGAAGCTACTATCAGTGATTAATTTATCCTTATAGGTTAAATATTTTCTTTTCGTTATTTTTCTCATAAGGGAAATGGGAAATCTTCCAGTTTAGATGATGTATGGGCTGTCTGACCTTGCACACTACACCTTGTATGTTACACCTTAACTAAAACACCTGGCATTCAATAACACAGAAACACTGTATATTACACCTAACAAATAGATAAGATATGTTAAACTTGGCATAATACAGCTGGTGTTTTAAAACTGGCACAAAAGGCCTTGTATTTTATGTCTGACAAATTATACTGTGTATACTGTAGCTGGTATGCTGTACCTAATGGGACATTCCTGTGTAAGAATAAAATATTCTGCTCCATTAGAACATTTTAGGGCTGATCAACAATGTTGCCTTGGTTTTTTACAAGTAATGAATTTGAGATGTTGTCTGCTATTGTCAGTTTGTTTTTCCAGCAAGCACAATCACAATATGCTTCTGCCAATAATACCCCTCAAGCACAAAAGTGTTACTTCCCAAAAACAACACAAAATAGTTGTTTGTGTGATTAGTATTGAAGTATCTTAATTAAAAATTGGCACGCATAAAGACAAACAAAATGATGATTTCATGGGTTTAGCAAACCAGGTTGATGGGCTTGTATGTCAATTGATCCCTTTTCATGGTGTTTTAATAGTGACATGTGAAAATTAACCTATTGTGCACCAAAGCCATAGAGATATGGGGCATTATGGGTATAATGGGCATGTATTTTTGTTAGGTTATTAATTTAATTAGTGTAAAAGTGCTTATTAATATTTTTTTGTTAAGTTTTTAATTGACTGAGCAGGTAGCATGTGTATATGATTGATGATTTTACTTTGTAACATCATCAAATATGGTGGCGGGTAATGTCAGTGTCATACCGCCTCCTCCGCTCCCTAGTTCTGCCGGCTCCGCTTCTTTGGCCATTGCCATGGCCGCTTGAGGTTGTTATGCAGTGCGCGACGGTGACGTCATCGCTGCAAATGCCGCTCTGTTTGTATTTGTGTGCACTTGTGCGCCCTCTGTGGCTCAAGCCTGCTCCTATTTAAAGTAACCTCCTTCAATCCTTAATAGCCCTAGTATAGGTTGTGCTGTGTGTACTCATGGGTGCTCTTATTCTATTGTATAAAGTTTGGACTGTTTGCCTGCTGCTGAACTCTGCTCTGCCTAAGTGACTACTTTATTACTTAACCCTTTGGCACGCTAAAAGATTGGACTGACTACCTGCTGCTGCACCCTGCTCTGCCTAAAGTGACTATGCTTTTTGCTTAACCCTTGGGCACTCTGAAAGACTGGACTGACTACCTGCTGCTGGACCCTGCTCTGCTGGGGTTTATCAAGTCCTTTTAGCTGTTGAAATTGATAAGTCAAACATTTAACTGTAAATTTACAGTTCCATCAGAAAAACAGGACTGGCACATGTCACATATAGGACCATTTTTCACAAAATCGATAATATAAAAAGTTCTGCTGATAAACAATGAAAATCTCTAGTTGTAATCATGTTGACATTAAAAAGGACTCACCTACAGACATTTACATGCAAAAAATTATAAAATGATGCAATGGGTTAAACACATAGGGCTAGATCACATGTGGAGTGCATCGCAGGGTACATTATCCTTATGACCCTGCACTAAGAATAGCACACAATCTGGAGAATGGTAAAAAAAGGTTTACTAAAAAACACAAAAAACAGGTGGCGCAACTGACGCTGCTATCTCCAAATAAACAGTCCTAGGATCTAGGATATTATAAATAACAATATATTTATTATAAAATACAAAAGATAACATTTTCAAAATTATAATATCCTGGGATTTTTTATTTACATTGGAGTAATTTGGAGATAGCAGCGTCAGTTGCACCACCTGTTTTTTGTGTTTTTTAGTATCAAGACCCTTTTTTAGAGTAAAAGTTTTTTGGGTAGGCCACATTTCCAAATTATCTCTCCTGGATTGATATATCACTTGTACTTCTAACCCTTAAAAAAGGTTTACCTTTGGTTCAGCGAGACTTTGGCATAGTACAACTTCAGCGTACAGCTTGTGGAATAGCCAGAATGAGTTTTCCACCTACCCCCCCTTATATATAATCTTAGATAAGATACTCACCTACACAACCCCCTTAAATGGCAACATGCCCAGAACCCAAGACCTCATATATAGTGCAAGTACCTCACAATATAAATAGAACATGAGATCTGATAAATAAGGTAAGTACCTAGCAACGTGCCTAAAACATGAGACCTCATATACAGGGCCTATGAATACCCAAAAACTCCCCTCGCCCACCGGGCGAGTAAATGACAAAACTTACCAGCCCACAAGAAACTTTAGTCGCCCGTGTGTATCTGCATGTAGTGTGTATATATCTTATGTAAAAAAGGCAATATAAATAGTGTTATTGTAATCCCACAAAGCATTGCAGATAGAGGTTCCAATTTGAATGCCCTGCAAGCTGCTTAATATTTGGGACTTAATAAAAAGGCTTTAACGTTAAAAAATATTTTTCTATCACTAGGTATAAAAAAACAAGGACATTGAGTTTTTTTTTTACTTCAGCATATGTGGGGGGTTATGATTGACTAAGTATATTTAATGCTGCCACCTGTAACATATCTCAGCCTAATGTCACTATCCCTTTAAGAAATCCTTCTCTGACTGCTGCATTTGGGCAGTATTCACATTCAGCTTGCCTGCCTGCCTGATTAATCATTCATGCACCTGATTACCTCAGCCTCTTTTTAAGCCTTCTCAGGTCTAATGTGCCTTGCATTAACATTGAAGTTGTGATCCTGAACAACAGAGGTCTGTGACTGTTTCCTGCATTTCTCTGCTACAAGTTGTCATTGCTGAAATATCCTGCTGCAAATATGTTAACATATTCTGAACTCTGCATCTATGTGTTCAATTAAAAGCTTTCCTGTGATTCTCCAATATATGTTCAAACAGTAATTGATGCCTTAAACTTAACTTTCACCTGTGCTGCTCTGCTAATTACTGACATACAGCTCTTTATAATAATATGTACTGTGAACCTGCAACAAACCAAGTTTGCATCTAAATGCACAAACAGTAATTAATGCCTAAACTTGCAGCTTGTCTAAGTACCTGTGCAGCTGTGCTTTAACTCTGACATACAGCTTTATATAATATTATGTACTGTGAACCTGCAACAATCCTTAGTTTGCATCTAAGTGTCATTCTTTTACCGGATTACTCTGAAGCCTGAACATTCCACTTTGCTATATTTTTCTCTCATTGAATCCTGCAGCTACTTCTATTAACTAACTATAACTCACAGTGAAATCAGAATATATTGTATACAAATGTTGCACTCTCCATTTATTCTACAATAACTTCTAGCAACTATGAATCACAGAATATCATCTATCCACGTCCAGGATACTCTTCCCCGGGTCAGGGGTCGGTGTCTTCAAATCCCTACCACTGCCCCGAGGGTCTGTGTCCTGAGCGCATGTACACCGGATCATGACAGAATGTTAATGCCTAAAAAAGGGATCCGCAGTGGTAGTGGATGCACCGACCCTCAAAGGAAAATAAAAAATTACAACATAACTCAGACCCAAGCAATCCCTAAAGGAAAAACAGAAGATTTTCAAACTTTAAAAAATTTAAAGACACAGTACTCCCATTCTAGACAATCCTCTACTCATGTTCGTGGTTACCATTTTGGTGAAACTGATCCTGAATCTGACTATGAAAATGAAGAGGATTTAACCATAGCTTCAGCAGAAAAAATTCAGGCTTTCAAAGATTTAAAGAGACAGAACCACTTTTCTAAAATGTCATCTGTTCCTCATGTTCGTGATTACCATTTTGGTGAAACTGATTCTGAATCTGACTATGAAAATGAAGAGAATGTATCCATCGATTCAGCAGAAAAAATTCAGATCTTTAAAGATTTAAAGAGACAGAACCACTTTTCTAGAATTTCATCTGTTCCTCATGTTCGTTGTTTCCATTTTGGTGAAACTGATTCTGAGTCTGACTATGTAACTGAAGAGGATGCATTCATAGATTCAGCAGAAAAAATTCAGACCTTTAAAGATTTAAAGAGACAGGACTACTGTTCCAGAATACCATCTACTCCTCCTGTTTGTGATTCCTATCCTGATGATACTGATTCTGAGTCTGTATATGTCAACAAGGAGGATGACTTCACAGATCCAGCTGAATTGGCATTAGACTGGTATGAGCGCAACTTTAATTCGCCACAAACTCAGACAAGACCTCAACCTATTTGCTATAATGACATCCTTGGTTGTTATATTTACAACATGGATGATACAGACAGCTCCCATCATGAAACCTCTCATGGAAATACTGATCTTCCTATTTCTGATATTACCATGGATTCGTTAGATTGGACAGATTCAGAGCTGGAAGAAAGGACATCTGGTTTACAGACTGCTGTTAGGAGTAAAGGTCCTCTCAACTACTATGCTGATTTATCACATCAGAATTATGCATCCAGTGATGAAGAGAATTTCTGTTCTCAACCTTACTACAAGCCACAATGGCAGCAACCTAAGAAGCCTCATACTGGGAAGAAATCTAAGCTCTCTAAGAAAAAGAAGAAGAAAATCCTTCTGCCCACAGAAAATCAGAAGTCCAAAGAGGAAACTCAGCCTGATTCCCCTGTTTTAAATTCTGTTGTACCAGACCCTCTCTTGCCTCCTGACACTGTCAACACCGAGCTGGATGATGTCTATAGTCACTATCAGTCTCTTCTTAAAGCATCTAATGGTATCTCTTCTCAGACTCTACAACAACTACAAAAACTGTTTCCAACTATTGATTTCTTGCATCCCTCTCATGCTGCCTCAATACCTGTAAACCCTGTGCTAGAAGCAAAAGATAATTCTGTTCCAGATATACAACCTTTCAGTTTACCAGAGATAATCCCTGGAGAATTTAGCTCTGATATTCAAACTCAAATAAGCATGCCTGCTGAACTCCAGATAACTTCTCAGTCAGAATCTTGTGTCACAATTCCTCCGCATCTACCTGAGTGTGGCATATTTCAGTACACTTCACCTTCTCAAAATTCTTCTGTTATTGCATCTAAGAAATTGTTTCCCTTGGGAGATACTTTGCATCAACCTACATTTTCTACTACATCAGTTTCCTGTACAGGAATTCCTGATACTCAATCCTGTGAGGACAACTTTGAACCAAGTTCGCAAGTGGACATTCTTGAACCTGAAACTTGTACAAAAGTTCTTCAAGAAGATTCCCCTGTGCCCATTCCTGTTCCTGTTTTCCATGATTATACTACTAAACCTGACATCAAGGTGGACTCTCCTGTTTTTGACCCTGGTATGGGTATTCCTTTGTTTAACCCAGAAATGGGTGTAATAATACTTGATCCTGAAGATAGCCATGCCCTCTACTCAGAAGCGAGTATGGTTCTTGGCTCTAAAGTGGGTCTTGTTAATTCTTCGTTTATGAACCCTGAAGAAAGCCTTGCCCTCTGCTCAGAAGAGAGTATGGTTCCTGGCTCTAAAGTGGGTTCTTTTTCTTTCTCTATAGTTGAACCTTGCCCTGGCATGGGCATTCCTTCACCCGATCCTACTGAGGATATGACTGAACCTTGCCCAGATGTGGGTACTTCTGAACATTGCCCTGGCATGGGCATTCCTTCACCTGATCCTACTGAGGATATTCCTGAACCTTGCCCAGATGTGGGTACTTCTGAACATTGCCCTGGCATGGGCATTCCTTCACCTGATCCTACTGAGGATATTCCTGAACCTTGCCCAGATGTGGGTACTTCTGAACATTGCCCTGGCATGGGCATTCCTTCACCTGATCCTACTGAGGATATGACTGAACCTTGCCCAGATGTGGGTATTCCTGAACCTTGCCCTGGTGTGGACATTCATATACCTATTCTTAGTGAGATCACTTTTGATTCTGAATCCAGTAAGGAGACATTTCATTTTGAATTAGAAGATGGCAAGAACTGGACAAATCTTGCACTCTACACTCCTATCTCCTATTTTGAAGAAAGCCCTGCTATTGCGTTAGAAGTGGCTATAGCTTTTTCTTTTGGAGTATATCTAATCCTCAGCCAAGAGGTTAATTCTGAGGATACTCAAATCTCTGACCCAAAGGTGGTTAATCTGGTTATCAATCCAGAATGCTGCATCTCTATTTCTGAAGCTGAGGAAAGCCTATTCATATCTCTAGGACTGGCTGCCTTTTCATTGGCTATGTACATGGTCATCTATCATGAAGAACATCCACCTGTCTACCCTCAGGATGATTCTGTGGTAGGAAGCTCATTGTATGTTACGTTCATGCATTCTCACGATGACTACAAAAAAGTTGACTTCAAGTTTTGCTCTCATCATTGTCAAGATCTTTTGATACCTGAATTACATGGCCTTTACTTCGTCATTCAACTTTTTCAAGAGATCTCCAACCCTCCTTTCTTGATTTCCGATTGGACTCACTACCTCCATACATTTACTACCGATTCTCCATATCAATTTTGTTCTCTCTCCTTTTGGATTGTATTGGGCGCCCGGAGGTCGCTTTTAAGGAGGGGAATCTGTAACATATCTCAGCCTAATGTCACTATCCCTTTAAGAAATCCTTCTCTGACTGCTGCATTTGGGCAGTATTCACATTCAGCTTGCCTGCCTGCCTGATTAATCATTCATGCACCTGATTACCTCAGCCTCTTTTTAAGCCTTCTCAGGTCTAATGTGCCTTGCATTAACATTGAAGTTGTGATCCTGAACAACAGAGGTCTGTGACTGTTTCCTGCATGAACTTAGCAACTATTCCAAGATACAGCATTTTCTAATTACCTATGCAAAATATCATCAAACCGCAAGTATCAAAAAACAGAATTTATGCTTACCTGATAAATTACTTTCTCCAACGGTGTGTCCGGTCCACGGCGTCATCCTTACTTGTGGGATATTCTCTTCCCCAACAGGAAATGGCAAAGAGTCCCAGCAAAGCTGGTCACATGATCCCTCCTAGGCTCCGCCCACCCCTGTCATTCGACCGACGGACAGGAGGAAATATATAGGAGAAACCATATGGTACCGTGGTGACTGTAGTTAGAGAAAATAATTCATCAGACCTGATTAAAAAACCAGGGCGGGCCGTGGACCGGACACACCGTTGGAGAAAGTAATTTATCAGGTAAGCATAAATTCTGTTTTCTCCAACATTGGTGTGTCCGGTCCACGGCGTCATCCTTACTTGTGGGAACCAATACCAAAGCTTTAGGACACGGATGAAGGGAGGGAGCAAATCAGGTCACCTAAACGGAAGGCACCACAGCTTGCAAAACCTTTCTCCCAAAAATAGCCTCCGAAGAAGCAAAAGTATCAAATTTGTAAAATTTGGCAAAAGTGTGCAGTGAAGACCAAGTCGCTGCCTTACATATCTGGTCAACAGAAGCCTCGTTCTTGAAGGCCCATGTGGAAGCCACAGCCCTAGTGGAGTGAGCTGTGATTCTTTCAGGAGGCTGCCGTCCGGCAGTCTCATAAGCCAATCGGATAATGCTTTTAAGCCAAAAGGAAAGAGAGGTAGAAGTCGCTTTTAGACCTCTCCTTTTACCAGAATAAACAACAAACAAGGAAGATGTTTGTCTGAAATCTTTAGTAGCCTCTAAATAGAACTTTAGAGCACGGACAACGTCCAAATTGTGTAACAAACGTTCCTTCTTTGAAACTGGATTCGGACACAAAGAAGGTACAACTATCTCCTGGTTAATATTTTTGTTAGAAACAACTTTAGGAAGAAAACCAGGCTTAGTACGCAAAACCACCTTATCTGCATGGAACACCAGATAAGGAGGAGAACACTGCAGAGCAGATAACTCTGAAACTCTTCTAGCAGAAGAAATTGCAACCAAAAACAAAACTTTCCAAGATAGTAACTTAATATCTATGGAATGTAAGGGTTCAAACGGAACCCCTTGAAGAACTGAAAGAACTAGATTTAGACTCCAGGGAGGAGTCAAAGGTCTGTAAACAGGCTTGATCCTAACCAGAGCCTGAACAAAAGCTTGAACATCTGGCACAGCTGCCAGTCTTTTGTGTAGTAAGACCGATAAAGCAGAGATCTGTCCCTTTAGAGAACTTGCAGATAATCCTTTCTCCAAACCTTCTTGAAGAAAGGAGAGAATCTTAGGAATTTTTATCTTATTCCATGGGAATCCTTTGGATTCACACCAACAGATATATTTTTTCCATATTTTATGGTAAATTTTTCTAGTTACAGGTTTTCTGGCCTGAACCAGAGTATCTATCACCGAATCTGAAAACCCACGCTTTGATAGAATCAAGTGTTCAATCTCCAAGCCGTCAGTTGGAGGGAGACCAGATTTGGGTGTTCGAATGGACCTTGAACAAGAAGGTCCTGTCTCAAAGGTAGCTTCCATGGTGGAGCCGATGACATATTCACCAGGTCTGCATACCAAGTCCTGCGTGGCCACGCAGGAGCTATCAAGATCACCGAGGCCCTCTCCTGATTGATCCTGGCTATCAGCCTGGGAATGAGAGGAAACGGTGGGAATACGTAAGCTAGGTTGAAAGTCCAAGGTGCTACTAGTGCATCTACTAGAGTCGCCTTGGGATCCCTGGATCTGGACCCGTAGCAAGGAACCTTGAAGTTCTGACGAGATGCCATCAGATCCATGTCTGGAATGCCCCATAATTGAGTTATTTGGGCAAAGATTTCCGGATGGAGTTCCCACTCCCCCGGATGAAATGTCTGACGACTCAGAAAATCCGCTTCCCAATTTTCCACTCCTGGGATGTGGATCGCAGACAAGTAGCAGGAGTGATCCTCTGCCCATTGAATTATTTTGGTCACTTCTTTCATCGCCAGGGAACTCTTTGTTCCCCCTTGATGATTGATATAAGCAACAGTCGTCATGTTGTCTGATTGGAACCTTATGAATTTGGCCTTTGCTAGTTGAGGCCAAGCTCTGAGAGCATTGAATATCGCTCTCAGTTCCAGAATGTTTATCGGGAGAAGAGACTCCTCCCGAGACCATAGACCCTGAGCTTTCAGGGATTCCCAGACCGCACCCCAGCCCACTAAACTGGCGTCGGTCGTGACAATGACCCACTCTGGCCTGCGGAAGCTCATTCCCTGAGACAGATGGTCCAGGGTCAGCCACCAACGGAGTGAATCTCTGGTCTTTTGATCTACTTGAATCATTGGAGACAAGTCTGTATAATCCCCATTCCACTGTTTGAGCATGCACAGTTGTAATGGTCTTAGATGAATTCGTGCAAAAGGAACTATGTCCATTGTTGCAACCATCAATCCTATTACTTCCATGCACTGCGCTATGGAAGGACGAGGAACAGAATGAAGCACTTGACAAGAGCTTAGAAGTTTTGATTTTCTGACCTCTGTCAGAAAAATCCTCATTTCTAAGGAATCTATTATTGTTCCCAAGAAGGGAACTCATGTTGACGGGGACAGAGAACTCTTTTCTTTGTTCACCTTCCATCCGTGAGATGTGAGAAAGGCTAGAACGATGTCCGTATGAGCCTTTGCCTTTGACAGGGACGACGCTTGTATTAGAATGTCGTCCAAGTAAGGTACTACTGCAATGCCCCTTGGTCTTAGAACCGCTAGAAGGGACCCTAGCACCTTTGTGAAAATCCTTGGAGCAGTGGCTAATCCGAATGGAAGAGCCACAAACTGGTAATGTTTGTCCAGAAAAACGAACCTTAGGAACTGATGATGTTCCTTGTGGATAGGGATATGTAGGTACGCATCCTTTAGATCCACAGTAGTCATAAATTTACTTTCCTGGATGGTGGGTAGAATCGTTCGAATGGTTTCCATTTTGAACGATGGTACCCTGAGAAATTTGTTTAGGATCTTCAAATCCAAAATTGGTCTGAACGTTCCCTCTTTTTTGGGAACTACGAACAGATTGGAATAAAATCCCATTCCTTGTTCCTTTATTGGAACTGGGTGTATCACTCCAATCTTTAACAGGTCTTCTACACAATGTAATAATGCCTGTCTCTTTATTTGGTTTGAGGATAAGTGAGACTTGTGGAACCTTCCCCTTGGGGGTAGTTCCTTGAATTCCAGGAGTTAACCTTGAGAAACTATTTCTAGCGCCCAAGGATCCTGAACATCTCTTGCCCAAGCCTGAGCAAAGAGAGAAAGTCTGCCCCCCACCAGATCCGGTCCCGGATCGGGGGCTACTCCTTCATGCTGTTTTGTTAGCAGTGGCAGGCTTCTTGGCCTGCTTACCCTTGTTCCAGCCTTGCATTGGTTTCCAGGCTGGTTTGGGTTGTGAGGCATTACCCTCTTGCTTAGAGGATGCAGAATTAGAGGCTGGTCCATTTCTGCGAAAGGGACGAAAATTAGGTTTATTTTTAGCCTTAAAAGACCTATCCTGTGGTAGGGCGTGGCCCTTTCCCCCAGTGATGTCTGAAATAATCTCTTTCAAATCAGGTCCAAATAAAGTTTTACCTTTGAAAGGAATGTTAAGCAATTTTGTCTTGGATGACACATCCGCTGACCAAGACTTTAGCCAAAGCGCTCTGCGCGCCACGATAGCAAACCCTGAATTTTTCGTCGCTAATTTTGCTAATTGCAAAGCGGCATCTAAAATAAAAGAGTTAGCCAATTTAAGTGCGTGAACTCTGTCCATAATCTCCTCATATGGAGTTTCTCTACTGAGCGACTTTTCTAGTTCCTCGAACCAGAACCACGCTGCCGTAGTGACAGGAACAATGCATGAAATTGGTTGTAGAAGGTAGCCTTGCTGTACAAAAATCTTTTTAAGCAAACCTTCCAATTTTTTATCCATAGGATCTTTGAAAGCACAACTATCTTCGATAGGAATAGTAGTGCGTTTGTTTAGAGTAGAAACTGCCCCCTCGACCTTGGGGACTGTCTGCCATAAGTCCTTTCTGGGGTCGACCATAGGAAATAATTTCTTAAATATAGGGGGAGGAACAAAAGGTATGCCGGGCTTTTCCCACTCTTTATTTACTATGTCCGCCACCCGCTTGGGTATAGGAAAAGCGTCGGGGGGCACCGGAACCTCTAGGAACCTGTCCATCTTGCATAATTTCTCTGGAATGACCAAATTGTCACAATCATCCAGAGTAGATAACACCTCCTTAAGCAGTACGCGGAGATGTTCTAATTTAAATTTAAATGTCACAACATCAGGTTCAGCTTGATGAGAAATTTTTCCTGAATCTGAAATTTCTCCCTCAGACAAAACCTCCCTCATGGCCCCTTCAGATTGGTGTGAGGGTATGACAGAACAATTATCATCAGCGTCCTCTTGCTCTTTAGTGTTTAAAACAGAGCAATCGCGCTTTCTCTGATAAGTAGGATTTATTTTACAGGTAATTTTGTAATTATTTTAACTAGGTAACTATTAAATAGTTCTTAACTATTTAATAGCTATTGTACCTGGTTAAAATAATTACAAAGTTGCCTGTAAAATAAATATTAATCCTAAAATAGCTATAATATAATTATAATTTATATTGTAGCTATATTAGGATGTATTTTACAGGTAAGTATTTAGCTTTAAATAGGAATAATTTATTTAATAAGAGTTAATTAATTTCGTTAGATGTAAATTATATTTAAGTTAGGGGGGTGTTAGTGTTAGGGTTAGACTTAGCTTTAGGGGTTAATCCATTAATTATAGTAGCGGTGAGCTCCGGTCGTCAGATTAGGGGTTAATAATTGAAGTTAGGTGTCGGCGATGTTAGGGAGGGCAGATTAGGGGTTAATACTATTTATGATAGGGTTAGTGAGGCGGATTAGGGGTTAATAACTTTATTATAGTAGCGCTCAGGTCCGCTCGGCAGATTAGGGGTTAATAAGTGTAGGCAGGTGTCGGCGACGTTGAGGGGGGCAGATTAGGGTTAATAAATATAATATAGGGGTCGGCGGTGTTAGGGGCAGCAGATTAGGGGTACATAAGTATAACGTAGGTGGCGGTCGGCAGATTAGGGGTTAAAAAAATTTAATCGAGTTGCGGCGATGTGGGGGGACCTCAGTTTAGGGGTACATAGGTAGTTTATGGGTGTTAGTGTACTTTAGGGTACAGTAGTTAAGAGCTTTATGAACCGGCGTTAGCCCAGAAAGCTCTTAACTCCTGCTTTTTTTCTGCGGCTGGAGTTTTGTCGTTAGAGCTCTAACGCTCACTTCAGAAACGACTCAAAATACCGGCGTTAGGAAGATCCCATTGAAAAGATAGGATACGTAATTTACGTAAGGGGATCTGCGGTATGGAAAAGTCGCGGCTGAAAAGTGAGCGTTAGACCCTATTTTGAGTGACTCCAAATACCGGCAGTAGCCTAAAACCAGCGTTAGGAGCCTCTAACGCTGGTTTTCACGGCTACCGCCAAACTCTAAATCTAGGCCCAAGTTTGCATCTAAATGCACAAACAGTAATTAATGCCTAAACTTGCAGCTTGTCTAAGTACCTGTGCAGCTGTGCTTTAACTCTGACATACAGCTTTATATAATATTATGTACTGTGAACCTGCAACAATCCTTAGTTTGCATCTAAGTGTCATTCTTTTACCGGATTACTCTGAAGCCTGAACATTCCACTTTGCTATATTTTTCTCTCATTGAATCCTGCAGCTACTTCTATTAACTAACTATAACTCACAGTGAAATCAGAATATATTGTATACAAATGTTGCACTCTCCATTTATTCTACAATAACTTCTAGCAACTATGAATCACAGAATATCATCTATCCACGTCCAGGATACTCTTCCCCGGGTCAGGGGTCGGTGTCTTCAAATCCCTACCACTGCCCCGAGGGTCTGTGTCCTGAGCGCATGTACACCGGATCATGACACCACCCTTCACCCTATAGCGCTGTGAGCGGTACTGCATTTAGCTGGACAATGAACAGTGACATAATGAGCATTTTAAAAATACTTTTTTGCCCCCCTCTTTCTGCCCAGCTGCCTTTCAACTACTAGCGCGACTGTCAGTGCCGCACTAGCAGATTTAACTGGGTGCATGGAGATGATATGTTCTCTACTAATTGGTAAAGTCAGTTTTTGGAGCAATAATAGCATCCAGAAAAATTGTGGACTGCTCTATATTGTTATGGTAGGCAGCTTGATCGTGTACATTGTGCTGAAGTACTGCAGAGGACCCTGGAGTACATCAGCATAATGTACATGAGCAAGCTGCCTACCATAACTATATAGTCACTTTAACCCATACTTCATTCATACACAGAGAAGAAACACTCACCGATCTAGCAGGATGTCTTCCCGCGCAGACAACTTTAGGGGTGGGAAGTAGCAACTGACAAGGAAGAGACCAAGAGCCATGGAGATAAGGGGAGGTCTTTGAATACATTTAACAGAAAGAACCTCCCCTTTCCACCCTCCTTTCCCGTGTGTGCGCATATGTGAAAGGCAATTTGACATTTTTTATTAATTCTTCTTATATCCCACTTAAAATGTCAGGTCGCCGCTCGGGCTGGTAACTTAAAAAGTTTACTTGCCCGCAAGAAATTTAGGTCGCCATTGGCGACCGGACCGGTCTATTCATATTCCCTGCATATATATAAAGTGCCTAGAAAACATATATAAAATGTGTGACCCTATATATATATAATGCAAGTGCCTAGCAACATATCTAAGACATTAGAACTCATGTATACTACAAGTACCTAGCAATATACATACAATATAAGACCTCATATATAATGCAAGTATCTAGCAAAATACCTAGAACATCAGATCTCATGTATAATGCAAGTACCTAGCAACATACCTATAACTTTACACTACCTTTATAATGCAAGTACCTCGCAAAATTCTTAAAACATGTGAGCTCATATATAGTGCAGTTACCTAGCACAAGATGTCATATATTTATAATGCAAGTATGTATTGGGTACTTGTAAAGCGCAGCTAATAACCCGTAAGGGTCTCAAGGCCCTGCTCATTTTATCGACCTAGGAACGATGAGTGGACCTTGCCAAGGATCAAACCTGCAACCATTGGGTGGCTACAGAGCTCAGCCACAGTGCCTTAGCATGCTCAGCTATCTGTCCGGCCAAATACCTAGCTATATACCTAGAACATGAGACCTCATATACAGTGCATTCAGAAAGTGTTCTGACCCATTCATTTTTTTAACATTTTGTTATGATACAGCTTTATGGTTTAAATATTTTTTTTTATTCACATCAATCTACACTCCATACCCCATATTGACCAAGCAAAAAGCAGATTTTTGTTAACACTGCAAATGTATTAAAAAGAACAAACTGAAATATCAAATTAACATAAGTATTCAGACCCTTTGCTATGGCACTTGAAATATAGCCCAGGTGCATCCCATTTCTCTGGATCATCTTTGAGATGTTTATACACTTTGATTGGAATCCACCTGTGGCAAATTCAATTGATTGGACATGATTTGGAAAGGCACAGACCTGTCTATATGAGGTCTCACAGCTGAAACTGCATATCAGAGCAAACCCCATGCCATGAGACCAAAGGAACTGCCTGCAGAGCTCTCAGACAGGATTGTGTTGAGGCACAGATCTGGAGAAGGCTACAGAATTTTGTTGGCTGCATTGTAGGTTCCCAAGAGCACAGTGGCCGCCTTAATTCTTAAATTGAAGACATTTGGAACAACCAGGATCCTTCCTTGAGCTGGCTACCCAGCCAAACTGAGCAATCGGGGGAGAACCAAGAACCTGAAAGTCATTCTGGTTGAGCTCCAGAGATCATGCGTGGAGATGGTAGAAACTTGCAGAAGGATAACCATCACTGCAATACTCCACCGATCTGGGCTTTAAGGCAGAGTGGCAAGACGGAAGCCACTCCTCAGTGCAAGACACATGAAAGCCTGCTTGGAATTTGCAAAAAAAAGCCTAAAGGACTCTCAGACTGTGAGGAGAACAAGATTTCCTGGTTTGATGAAATGAAAATTGAACAGTTTGGCCTCAATGCCAAGCATCATGTCTGGAGGAAACCAGGCACTGCTCAACATTTGCTCAATTTGATCCCAATGGCAAAGCACGGTGGTGGTAGCTGTATTTCTCAGCAGGAGGGACTTGGGAGACTGGTCAGGGTGAGGGAAACCTGAACGCAGCAAAACACAGAGATATTCTTAATGAAAATCCAGTCCAGAGTACTCAGGAGACAGACCTAGAACTTGAGACTGTATATATAACGCAAGTACATTACAAAATGCTTTGAACATGAGACCTCATATATAATGCAAGTACCTAGCAACAAGCTTAGAGCATTAGACCTCTTATATAATACAAGTACCCAGCAACATACCTAGAACATTATACCTAATATATAATGCAAGTACACAGCAACATACCTTGAACATAATACCTTATATATAATGCAAGTACCCAGCAATATACCTAGAACATAATACCTTGTATATAATGCAAGTACACAGCAACATACCTAGAACATAATACCTTACATATAATGCAAGTACACAGCAACATACCTAGAACATAATACCTTATATATAATGCAAGTACAAAGCAACATACCTAGAACATAATACCTTATATATAATGCAAGTACCCAGCAATATACCTAGAACATAATACCTTATATATAATGCAAGTACACAGCAACATACCTAGAACATAATACCTTACATATAATGCAAGTACACAGCAACATACCTAGAACATAATACCTTACATATAATGCAAGTACACAGCAACATACCTAGAACATAATACCTTACATATAATGCAAGTACACAGCAACATACCTAGAACATAATACCTTATATATAATGCAAGTACACAACAACATACCTAGAACTAGTGATGCACCGAAATGGAAATTCTGGGATACCGAAAATGTCTTTTTTAAAATATTATTTTTTTTAGTTGTTTTTTTTTGCATAATTAGACTATTTAATGAATGAATCTGAATTGAAAACTTTCAAGCCAATAAAAAAAGCCCACACTTTTATTGAAAGTAACACACTGAAATTGGACTAAAATATCTTAAAACAATAATATGCTGCACAATAATTTTACCAAGAAAAAAAAAAAACAGGCAAAAAATAATGCCATTTTCGGCCAAAATGTTTCTGTGACCAAAATTTTGGTGCATCCCATAATTGGATATCAATATACTGTATTATTCTTCATTTAGTTCTATGTAACAGAATCAGATTTAACAGTTTTTTTTACCAATTATCTAAATATAGTATAGTCCTAGAAAACTCATTATATGCAAAACAGTAAGTCAAGTAATGAACTTAAACAGCAGCTCTAGGCTAGCATCAAATTTGAAACATGCTACACAATAATTTTACCGAAAATAACAGGCAAAAAAGACGAAAACCGAAATAGCCAAAAATGCCATTTTCGGCAGAAACGTTTCTGGGGACGAAATTTCGGTGCATCCCTACCTGGAACATAATACCTTATATATAATGCAAGTACACAGCAACATACCTAGAACATAATACCTTATATATAATGCAAGTACACAGCAACATACCTAGAACATAATACCATATATATAATGCAAGTACACAGCAAAATACATAGGACATAAGACCTTATATAATGCAAGTACCTAGCAACATACCTGAAACATTAGACCTCATATAATAAGTACCTAGCAAAATACCTAGAATATGAGACTTCATTGATAATGCAAGTACCTAGCAAAATATCTAGAACATGAATCCTCATATGTAATACACATACCTAGTAACATACCTAGAACATAATACCATATATATATATATATATATATATATATATATATATATATATATATATATATATATATACAGTATCTCACAAAAGTAAATACACCCCTCAAATTTTTGTAAATATTTTATTATATCTTTTCATGTGACAACACTGAAGAAATGACACTTTGCTACAATGTAAAGTAGTGAGTGTACAACCTGCATAACAGTGTAAATTTGCTGTCCCCTCAAAATAACTCAACACACAGCCAATAATATCTAAACCATTGGCAACAAAAGTGAGTACACCCCTAAGTGGAAATGTCCAAATTGGGCCAAATTAGCCATTTTCCCTCCCCGGTGTCATGTGACTCGTTAGTGTTACAAGGTCTCAGGTGTGAATGGGGAGCAGGTGTGTTAAATTTGGTGTAATTGCTCTCACACTCACTCATACTGGTCACTGGAAGTTCAACATGGCACCTCTTGGCAAAGAACTCTCTGAGGATCTAAAAAAAAAAGTGGTGCTCTACATAAAGATGGCCTAGGCTATAAGAAGATTGCCAAGACCATGAAACTGAGCTGCAGCACGGTGGGCAAGGCCATACAGTGATTTCACAGGACAGGTTCCACTCAGAACAGGCCTCGCCATGGTCGACCAAAGAAGTTGAGTGCACATGCTCAGCGTCACATCCAGAGGTTGTCTTTGGGAAATAGACGTATGAGTGCTGCCAGAATTGCTGCAGGGGTTGAAGGGGTGGGGGTCAGCCTGTCAGTGCTCAGACCATACGCCACACACTGCATCAAATTGGTCTGCATGGCTGTTGTCCCAGAAGGAAGCCTCTTCTAAAGATGATGCACAAGAAAGTCCCCAAACAGTTTGCTAAGCAGACTAAGAACATGGATTACTGGAACCATGTCATGTGGTACAATGAGACCAAGATAAACTTATTTGGTTCAGATTGTGTCAAGCGTGTGTGGCGGCAACCAGGTGAGGAGTACAAAGACAAGTGTGTCTTGCCTACAGTCAAGCATGGTGGGGAAGTGTCATGGTCTGGGCCTGCATGAGTGCTGCTGGAACTGGGGAGCTACAGTTCATTGATGGAACCATGAATGCCAACATGTACTGTGACATACTGAAGCAGAGACTGGGCCACAGGGCAGTATTCCAACATGATAACGACCCCAAACACACCTCCAAGATGACCACTGCCTTGCTAAAGAAGCTGAGGGTAAAGATGAAGGACTGGCCAAGCATGTCTCCAGACCTAAACCTTATTGAGCATCTGTGGGGCATCCTTAAACGGAAGTTGGGGGGGCACAAGGTTTCTAACATCCACCAACTCCGTGATGTCGTCATGGAGGAGTGGAAGAGGACTTCAGTGGCAACCTGTGAAGCTCTGGTGAACTCCATGCCCAAGAGGGTTAAGGCAGTGCTGGAAAATAATGGTGGCCACACAAAATATTGACATTTTGGTCCCAATTTGGACATTTGCACTTAGGTGTGTACTCACTTTTGTTGCCAACAGTTTAGACATTAATGGCTCTGTGTTGAGTTGTTTTGAGGGGACAGCAAATTTACACTGTTATACAGGCTGTACACTTACATTGTAGCAAAGTGTAATTTCTTCAGTGTTGTCACATGAAAAGATATAATAAAATATTTACAAAAATGCGAGAGGTGTACTCACTTTTGTGAGATACTGTATATATACACACATGCCTAGAACTTGAGACCTCATACCAGATAATAGTCCCCAGATTGAAACATTTTATGTAGCAATATGCCAAGAACATGAGACATCTGGGCAGATGTATGTCCCAAGCAACCAACTTGTCCTCTTCAATGCCAGGTTTCATAAAGTTTATACTGCTGAAAGCTTGACAAATTTCATAATTTTTCTGCAATTAAATTTGAACCTCATTCCTTAGTGTAAATTGACATGTACAAAAGAAAACATATCATCATGCACAAAGACACAGAACTAGTCAGGGGCAACATTCAATGTGGGACAAGTGCATCACTTCCTTAAAGGGACAGTCTAGTCCATAATAAACTTTAATGATTCAGATAAGGCATGCAATTTTAAACAACTTTCCAATTTACTTTTATCACCACTTTTGCTTTGTTTTATTCGTATTCTTAGTTGAAAGCTAAACCTAGGAAGTTCATATGATAATTTCTTAGACCTTGAAGGCCGCCTCTAAACTGAATTTATTTTGAAAGATTTTCACTACTAGAGGGTGTTAGTTTATGTGAGTCATATAGATAACACTGTGCTCACGCACGTGGAGTAAGCACTGATTGGCTAAAATGCAAATCTGTCAAAAGAACTGAAATAAGGGGGCAGTTTGCAGAGGCTTAGATACAAGGTAATTACAGAGGTAGAAAGTCTATTAATATAACTGTGTTGGCTATGCAAAACTAGGGAATGGGTAATAAAGGGATTATCTATCTTTTAAAATAATAAAGATTCTTCTGTAGACTGTCCCTTTAATTTCCTTCCTACTTATTGTGCATAAGCTTTGCTGCAGGCAGGTAGGCAGGCTTAGTAAGGTCAGCAGCCAGGCTAGTAGGTTGATATGCTAATCAGTAATTTTACTACTGGGGTGGGGCATCATTTCATTCTTGGACCCAGGCAGAAAAAATATCTTGAGCCTGCCGTGCCAAATATATATATTTCTGTGAAAAAAAAATTATGAGCATTCTTGACATATTAGTATATAGTTGTAGGCAGAAAGCAAAATTGTGGTAAGAATTCCCCAACCCCATTGAGCACACAGATACCAAACATGTATATGCTTTCTTATTCCCATAAATTCTATAGTTCGTACATAGGCAACAGGTCAAAAGCCTGCGGAAGCATGTCTTGATAGAACTAAATAAAAGCTTTTTGATGAAGCATTGTAAACCCACATGAAATGTGCTGATTGTTACATGCAGCATTCTGTATCTAATGCTATTTCAATATAAAAAAACAAATTTATGCTTACCTGATAAATTTCTTTCTTTTGCGATGTACCGAGTACACGGTTTCATCCTTACTTGTGGGATATTATCCTTCCTAACAGGAAGTGGCAAAGAGAGCACCCACAGCA
Source organism: Bombina bombina (assembly GCF_027579735.1). Taxonomy (NCBI): domain Eukaryota; kingdom Metazoa; phylum Chordata; class Amphibia; order Anura; family Bombinatoridae; genus Bombina; species Bombina bombina. Next base: position 583,888,300 of record NC_069499.1, read on the forward strand.
GAGCTGTCTATATAGCTCCCCCCTTAACTCCACCCCCCAGTCATTTGACCGAAGGCCAAGGAAGAAAAAGGAGAAACTATAAGGTGCAGAGGTGACTGAAGTTTTTAATAAAAAATACTATCTGTCTTGAATAGACAGGGCGGGCCCTGGATTCGGTACATCGCAAAAGAAAGAAATTTATCAGGTAAGCATAAATTTTGTTTTCTTTTGCATGATGTACCGAGTCCACGGTTTCATCCTTACTAAGTTGTGGGATACCAATACCAAAGCTTTAGGACACGGATGAAGGGAGGGACAAGACAGGAACCTAAACGGAAGGCACCACTGCTTGTAAAACCTTTCTCCCAAAAATAGCCTCCAAAGAAGCAAAAGTATCAAATTTGTAAAATTTTGAAAAGGTATGGAGCGAAGACCAAGTCGCAGCCTTACAAATCTGTTCAACAGAAGCATCATTTTTAAAAGCCCATGTGGAAGCTACCGCTCTAGTAGAATGAGCTGTAATCCTTTCAGTAGGCTGCTGTCCAGCAGTCTCATAAGCCAAACGCATGATGCTTTTCAGCCAAAAGGAAAGAGAAGTAGCCGTAGCCTTTTGACCCCTACGCTATCCAGAATAGACAACAAACAAAGAAGATGTTTGACGAAAATCTTTGGTTGCCTGCAAATAAAATTTCAAAGCACGAACCACGTCCAAATTGTGCAACAGACGTTCCTTCTTAGAAGAAGGATTAGGACACAGAGAAGCAACAACAATTTCCTGATTGATATTCCTGTTAGTAACAACCTTAGGTAGGAACCCAGGCTTGGTACACAAAACCACCTTATCAGCATGGAAAACAAGATAAGGCGAGACACATTGTAATGCAGATAGTTCAGAAACTCTTCGAGCTGAAGAGATAGCAACTAGGAACAAAACTTTCCAAGATAGAAGCTTAAAGGGACAGTCAAGTCCAAAAAAAACTTTCATGTTTCAAATAGGGCATGTAATTTTAAACACCTTTCCAATTTACTTTAATCACCAATTTTTCTTTGTTCTTTTGGTATTCTTACTTGAAAGCTAGACCTAGGAAGTCTCATATGATAATTTCTAAGCCCTTGAAGGCCGCCTCTAATCACATGCTTTGTATTTGCTTTTCACAGCAGGGGAGAGCTAGTTCAGGTAAACCCTATAGATAACATTGTAAGCATGCCCGTGGATTGTGGCAGACACTGCACTAATTGGCTAAAATGAAAGTCAATAGATAATAAATAAAATGTCATGTGATCAGGGGTTTGTCAGAAGATGCTTAGATACAAGTTAATCACAGAGGTAAAAAGTGTATTATTATAACTGTGTTGGTTATGCAAAACTGGGGAATGGATAATAAAGGGATGATCTCTCTTTTAAAACAACAAAAATTCTGGTGTTAACTGTCCCTTTAATATCTATGGAATGCATGGGTTCAAACGGAACCCCCTGAAGAACTTTAAGAACTAAATTTAGACTCCATGGCGGAGCAACGGGTTTAAACACAGGCTTAATTCTAGCTAAAGCCTGACAAAAGGCCCGAACGTCTGGGACATCTGCCAGACGTTTGTGCAACAGAATAGACAGAGCAGATATCTGTCCTTTTAAGGAACTAGCTGACAATCCTTTCTCCAATCCCTCTTGGAGAAAAAGACAAAATCCTAGGAATCCTGATTTTACTCCAGGAGTAGCCTTTGGATTTGCACCAAAAAAGATATTTACGCCAAATCTTATGATAGATTTTCCTGGTAACAGGCTTTCGAGCCTGAATCAAGGTATCTATGACTGACTCTCCAAGCAGTCAGTTGCAGAGAAATTAGATTTGGATGCTTGAATGGACCTTGAATCAAAAGGTCCTGTCTCAGTGGCAGAGTCCATGGTGGCAGAGATGACATGTCCACCAGATCTGCATACCAAGTCCTGCGTGGCCACGCAGGCGCTATCAAAATCACAGAAGCTCTCTCCTGTTTGATTCTGGCAATCAGACGCGGAAGGAGAGGGAAAGGTGAAAACACATAAGCCAGGTTGAATGACCAGGGTACTGCTAGAGCATCTATCAGTACTGCCTGAGGATCCCTTGACCTGGATCCGTAACAAGGAAGTTTGGCGTTCTGACGAGACGCCATCAGATCCAATTCTGGTGTGCCCCATAGCTGAACCAGTTGAGCAAACACCTCCAGGTGGAGTTTCCACTCCCCCGGATGAAAAGTCTGACGACTTAGAAAATCTGCCTCCCAGTTCTCAACTCCTGGGATATAGATCGCTGACAGATGGCAAGAGTGAGCCTCTGCCCATCGGATTATTCTTGAAACTTCTATCATCGCTAAGGAACTCTTTGTTCCCCCCTGATGATTGATATAAGCTACAGTCGTGATGTTGTCCGACTGAAATCTGATGAATCTGGCCGAAGCCAGCTGAGGCCACGCCTGAAGAGCATTGAATATTGCGCTTAATTCCAGAATATTTATCGGTAGGAGGGCCTCCTCCTGAGTCCACAAACCCTGTGCTTTCAGGGAATTCCAGACTGCACCTCAGCCCAGTAGGCTGGCGTCTGTCGTCACTATAACCCACTCTGGCCTGCGAAAACACATTCCCTGGGACAGATGATCCTGTGACAACCACCAAAGAAGAGAGTCTCTGGTCTCTTGATTCAGATTTATCTGAGGAGATAAATCCGCATAATCCCCATTCCACTGATTGAGCATGCATAGTTGCAGTGGTTTGAGATGCAAGCTAGCAAACGGAACTATGTCCATTGCCGCTACCATTAGACCGATTACATCCACACACGGAACCACTGACGGCCGAGGAATGGAATGAAGAGCTCGGCAGGTGGACAAAATCTTTGATTTCCTGACCTCCGTCAGAAATATTTTCATGTCCACCGAGTCTATCAGAGTCCCTAGAAATGAAACTCTTGTGAGAGGGGAAAGAGAACTCTTTTTTACGTTCACCTTCCACCCGTGAGATCTTAGAAAGGCCAACACTAAGTCCGTGTGAGACTTGGCTAGTTGGAAAGTCGACGCTTGAATTAGAATGTCATCTAGATAAGGCGCCACTGCTATGTCCCGTGGCCTTAGGACCGCCAGAAGGGACCCTAGCACCTTTGTGAAGATTCGTGGCACCGTGGCCAACCCAAAGGGAAGAGCCACAAACTGGTAATGCTTGCCCAGAAAGGCAAACCTGAGGAATTGGTGATGATCTTTGTGGATAGGAATGTGTAGATACGCATCCTTTCAGTCCACGGTGGTCATATATTGACCCTCCTGGATCATTGGTAAAATAGTCCGAATGGTCTCCATCTTGAAAGATGGGACTCTTAGGAATTGGTTTAGGATCCTGAGATCTAGAATTGGTCTGAAAGTTCCCTCTTTTTTGGGAACCACAAACAGATTGGAGTAGAACCCCTGCCCCTGTTCTGCTTTCGGAACTGGGCAGATCACTTCCATGGTAAAAAGGTCTTCTACACAGCGTAAGAACGCCTCTCTTTTTGTCGGGTTTACAGACAATTGAGAAAGATGGAACCTCCCCCTTGGAGGAGAATCCTTGAAATCTAGAAGATATCCCTGGGTTACGATTTCTACTGCCCAAGAATCCTGAACGTCTCTTGCCCAGGCCTGAGCAAAGAGAGAGAGTCTGCCCCCTACTAGATCCGGTCCGGGATCGGGGGCTACCCCTTCATGCTGTCTTGGTGGCAGCAGCAGGCTTCTTGGCCTGTTTACCCTTGTTCCAAGCCTGGTTAGGTCTCCAGACTGACCTGGATTGAGCAAAGTTCCCCTCTTGCTTCGCAGCAGGGGAAGAGGAAACGGGACCACCTTTGAAGTTTTGATAGGAACGAAAATTATTTTGCTTGGTCCTCATCTTATTTGACTTATCCTGAGGGAGGGCATGACCCTTCCCTCCAGTGATATCAGAAATGATCTCTTTCAATTCAGGCCCGAATAGGGTCTTACCTTTGAAAGGGATGGTCAACAGCTTAGATTTTGATGAAACATCAGCAGACCAGGACTTAAGCCATAACGCTCTACGCGCTAAAATGGCAAAACCTGAATTCTTTGCCGCTAATTTAGCCAGATGAAAAGCGGCGTCTGTAATGAAAGAATTAGCTAGCTTAAGAGCCCTAATTCTATCCAGAATGTCATCAAATGGGGTCTCCGCCTGAAGAGCCTCTTCCTGAGCCTCAAACCAAAAGGCAGCTGCAGTGGTTACAGGAACAATGCATATAGCGTCAAAGAAAGAGAATAGAGGCACCGGGTAGTTGCACAAACAAATGTCCTTTATTAAGGAAATAAAACTGGAAACACTTAGGATAAAGCTTAAATCCTTGGGGCAATGGTGTAGTGGTAGTTCCCCACGTACCCTAGTGCTGACATGTTTCGGCAAATGCCGTAATCGTAGCTATAGGGTGCAAGCTTGTTTGTTTATTTAAATACACAAATCACATATCATTGGTTAAAAACTTGTGTGCTACGTGGGTGACACCCACCTCCACCTGTAGTTAATCTATCTGCCCTAATCTAGGATGTGTTACCGTGCTATCCACTCTAAGTGCAGGTTAGTCATTCTCAATTATAAACTAAACTGATATAATAAATATAATAGATAAATAATGTCATGAAACGAGACCTTCCTTAACATATGTATATAAATACATAAAGAAATACAAAAACTAAAACTGAAAAAACCTTTGTAATAATGAATTATAAATAATAAACTAAGTGTACAATCTTAAATCCAAAAAATAATAATAATAACAAAGGCAGGGATCTGCTAAAACAGACCCAATACTGGAGGCACCAGAGAGTATTCTCGGCAGCTAATACTCATAAGCATTTTTACATTAAACCATGTTTTACTATAGTGTACATATACTAGACTATTTTAAGTCAGTTTTCTATGTCTTTTGTATAGTTGCCAAAGATAAAATTTAAAGATAGAATTTATCGAAGGTGAAATTTATTCATGAACATATAAACTTGTAAGCATATATATATATTATAATGCTTTGTTTTGAATACACAGGCTAACACCAGAAATTAATTAAATCATACTCAGAGTTGAGCCCCTTGGGCACCCTGGTGTTCAACCTGTGTATCCAGAACACTTCCCTTTTGAGGAGCAAGTTCTCCCTATCCCCTCCCCTATTTTGTGTATTCACCACTTCAATAATTGTCCATGACAATGTCCCTGGATCCTTATTATGTTTAGACTTGAAGTGGTTTACAAGGGGGGTGGTGAGTTTACCTTGCTTGATATCGTTTATATGTTCCCTAATCCTGGTTCTGACTTGTCGAGACGTTTGTCCTGTATATTGGATGTCACATGTATCGCAACTGAGAAGATACACTGCATATGTAGACCTACAATTAAAGAGCGCCCTGTGTGCAAATGTTTCACCTGAATAGGCACTCCTAAATATATTTCCTAGTTTTACATGTCCACATGCTATACAGCCGCTAAAATTGCACTTGTAAACCCCTTTGTACCTTAACCAAGAGGATGTATTTATTTCATCTTGTTTTAATTGTGTGGGGGCTACATAGTTTCCTATGGTTTTGCCTCTCCTGAAGGCAAACCTCACTTTTTGTGTGGCAATGTGAGCGAGCTCATCATCAGCCTTCAGCAACGTCATGTGCTTGCGTACAATATTGCACACCTGATAATATTGCCTACTAAACTGTGTGACAAAAGTTAACTGTTCTGGTTTGGTGTCACATTTTGATTGTTTCTCACAAAGTAAGGTGGTCCTTTTTATGGCCCTTACTTCCTCACATGCCCTATATATATCCTGCTTGGGGTACCCTCTCTCCTTAAATTTGGTTACTAGTTCAGTTTCATGCTTGAAATGTTCACTATCTCGGGTACAATTCCTTTTGACCCTGGTGAACTGACCCTTCAAGACTGATTTAAATACCTGTTTCGGGTGGCTACTATGGGCATGTAAAAGCGTATTTCTGGTTATTGGTTTCCTATAAAGCTCGACCTTAACATATTCCAGTTTCACACCATGAAGGGTAACATCCAAAAAATTGATGCTAGTGGGCCCATATTCATGGGTGAACTGTAGGCCAGCCTTATTGATATTCAGATACTCTGCAAAAATCTCAGCTTCCTCCACACTTCCATCCCAGACAAAAAGCAGATCGTCTATATAACGACGATAATATGCAATTTTGCTTCTCTGTCTGTTTTTATCTCCATAGATGTGGCACAGCTCCCACCAACCCATATACAGGTTGGCGTAAGAGGGAGCAAATTTTGCTCCCATGGCCGTGCCACATCTCTGGAGATAAAATACGTTTTCAAACACAAAGAAATTATGTGTGAGGAGGAATTCGGTTACCCTGACAACAAATTTAATGAAATCATCATTATATTTAGTAGATCTTCTTAGAAAGAAGGCTATGGCTTCCAAACCTAAATTATGTGGAATGGATGAATAAAGCGACTTTACATCCACTGATAACCAGCCATAGCCCTCCCTCCAAGAGATCTTTTCCACCTCTATGAGGAGTTGTTTGGTATCCCTCAGGTGACTAAGGAGTTCCCCCACTAGGGGTTGTAGAAGGGAGTCTAGCCATTTGGATAATGGTTCCAACATGGAACCAATCCCACTGATGATAGGCCTACCCTCAACCTTCTCCAGGGACTTGTGTACCTTAGGGAGAAGGTTGAAGGTAGGAATTCTGGGGTTACAATTATATAAATAATCGCTAGTACCTTCATCAAAAAACCCCCCTTCCATCCCATCATCAATTAGGTGTGAAAGTTCTCTTTGGAACCTAAGTGTGGGGTTGAAATCCAGTTCGGTATATTGTTTGGGGTCATTAAGCTGTCGTAGGGCTTCTTTGATAAAGGATGCCCTATCCATTAAAACAACAGATCCCCCCTTGTCCGCTGCCCTCACCACCAAATTTTTATTCTCACTTAAAGTCAGAACCAGGATTAGGGAACATATAAACGATATCAAGCAAGGTAAACTCACCACCCCCCTTGTAAACCACTTCAAGTCTAAACATAATAAGGATCCAGGGACATTGTCATGGACAATTATTGAAGTGGTGAATACACAAAATAGGGGAGGGGATAGGGAGAACTTGCTCCTCAAAAGGGAAGTGTTCTGGATACACAGGTTGAACACCAGGGTGCCCAAGGGGCTCAACTCTGAGTATGATTTAATTAATTTCTGGTGTTAGCCTGTGTATTCAAAACAAAGCATTATAATATATATATATGCTTACAAGTTTATATGTTCATGAATAAATTTCACCTTCGATAAATTCTATCTTTAAATTTTATCTTTGGCAACTATACAAAAGACATAGAAAACTGACTTAAAATAGTCTAGTATATGTACACTATAGTAAAACATGGTTTAATGTAAAAATGCTTATGAGTATTAGCTGCCGAGAATACTCTCTGGTGCCTCCAGTATTGGGTCTGTTTTAGCAGATCCCTGCCTTTGTTATTATTATTATTTTTTGGATTTAAGATTGTACACTTAGTTTATTATTTATAATTCATTATTACAAAGGTTTTTTCAGTTTTAGTTTTTGTATTTCTTTATGTATTTATATACATATGTTAAGGAAGGTCTCGTTTCATGACATTATTTATCTATTATATTTATTATATCAGTTTAGTTTATAATTGAGAATGACTAACCTGCACTTAGAGTGGATAGCACGGTAACACATCCTAGATTAGGGCAGATAGATTAACTACAGGTGGAGGTGGGTGTCACCCACGTAGCACACAAGTTTTTAACCAATGATATGTGATTTGTGTATTTAAATAAACAAACAAGCTTGCACCCTATAGCTACGATTACGGCATTTGCCGAAACATGTCAGCACTAGGGTACGTGGGGAACTACCACTACACCATTGCCCCAAGGATTTAAGCTTTATCCTAAGTGTTTCCAGTTTTATTTCCTTAATAAAGGACATTTGTTTGTGCAACTACCCGGTGCCTCTATTCTCTTTCTTTGACGCTATATCTTGATGGATATGTTCAAAGGCACGGGTACTTGCACCTTTTGAGCAGCATTGAATCACCCCTGCAAAGACACAGTAGGACGCTGTAACAACGGTCCTCCCTGGTTGAGGACTCATCGCACCTGCGGATTCTTCCGCTCCCATTTGTGACGTCACATAGTTCCGGATCGATCCTGCACACACGCTTAGACGCTGTAGGGACCCACGCCGCGGCTCGACCTCCAGGCCATCACTGTTGATACACAGAATACGGAGAGAGGGGATCTGGAGCCCAGAAGGTTTTGGTGGGTCCCCAGAATCAGCGCCACAACGGAATACAGGTCGTATGAATATATAACGGAACTTTTGGGGGCCACTGTGAGGTTTTGGAAATTGTAGCAGGTGCTATACATAAAAGGGGTGTTTGGAGTTAGCAACGCAACAATACAACCACAGGTGCTGCCTTTCTCCTTTACAGGAACAATGCACGCTATAGGCTGGAGAAGAAAACCCTGATGAACAAAAATTTTCTTTAGGAGACCCTCTAATTTTTTATCCATAGGATCTTTGAAAGCACAACTGTCCTCAATAGGTATAGTTGTACGCTTAGCCAAAGTAGAAATAGCTCCCTCCACCTTAGGGACCGTCTGCCATGAGTCCCGCATGGTGTCAGATATGGGAAACATTTTCTTAAAAACAGGAGGGGGAGCGAACGGAATACCTGGTCTATCCCACTCCTTAGTAACAATGTCCGAAATCCTCTTAGGGACCGGAAAAACATCAGTGTAAACTGGAACCTCTAAATATTTGTCCATTTTACACAATTTTACACAAAAAACACAATTTTCAAAAACGGTACTGTGCCTTTAAGAGAAAAAAAGGCATACACAAACTGCAAAACTGCTTAAAATTACCCCAAATTTTCCGAAATTTTTACAGTATACACATCAAGCTTTAGTAAGATTGCACCACAAGTATTAAGGCAATTAACCCTTAAATGTGAAAACCGGATTGAAAAGTGTTAAAAAAACGGTAAAACCCTTGTCAGCACCCTGCCACAGCTCTGCTGTGGCGCCTACCTGCACTCAAGGATCGATAATGTGGGAATAAAGCTTTGATTAGGCCCTTAGAAGTGCACCAGTACCCTCCTGTTGTAGCTTGCTGCTTGTCTATGTAAAACAACTGCGCAACTGAGGCGCGAAAATAGGCCTCGCCCCTCTCACTCGATGTTGCTGGGGCCTACACACAAATCTACCAAATGATTTTTAAGCTATGTGGGTTATAAAAAACCCAAATAAGCCAAGTGTACCCTCAAAAACAGATGCCCCAAAGGAAATAACATAATTTATGCTTACCTGATAAATTCCTTTCTCCTGTAGTGTGATCAGTCCACGGGTCATCATTACTTCTGGGATATTAACTCCTCCCCAACAGGAAGTGCAAGAGGATCACCCAGCAGAGCTGCTATATAGCTCCTCCCCTCTACGTCACACCCAGTCATTCGACCAAGAACCAACGAGAAAGGAGAAGCTAAAGGCAGTGGTGACTGGAGTATAATTTAAAAATTTAGACCTGCCATAAAAAACAGGGCGGGCCGTGGACTGATCACACTACAGGAGAAAGGAATTTATCAGGTAAGCATAAATTATGTTTTCTCCTGTTAAGTGTGATCAGTCCACGGGTCATCATTACTTCTGGGATACCAATACCAAAGCAAAAGTACACGGATGACGGGAGGGACAGGCAGGATCTTTAAACAGAAGGAACCACTGCCTGAAGAACCTTTCTCCCAAAAATAGCCTCCGAAGAAGCAAAAGTGTCAAATTTGTAAAATTTGGAAAAAGTATGAAGCGAAGACCAAGTTGCAGCCTTGCAAATCTGTTCAACAGAGGCCTCATTCTTAAAGGCCCAAGTGGAAGCCACAGCTCTAGTGGAATGAGCTGTAATTCTTTCAGGAGGCTGCTGTCCAGCAGTCTCATAAGCTAAACGTATTATGCTACGAAGCCAAAAAGAGAGAGAGGTAGCAGAAGCTTTTTGACCTCTCCTCTGACCAGAGTAAACGACAAACAGGGAAGACGTTTGTCGAAAATCTTTAGTTGCCTGTAAATAACATTTTAGGGCACGAACTACATCCAGATTGTGCAGAAGTCGTTCCTTCTTTGAAGAAGGATTTGGACACAAGGATGGAACAACAATCTCTTGATTGATATTCCTGTTAGTGACTACCTTAGGTAAGAACCCAGGTTTAGTACGCAGAACTACCTTATCCGAGTGAAAAATCAGATAAGGAGAATCACAATGTAAGGCTGATAACTCAGAGACTCTTCGAGCCGAGGAAATAGCCATTAAAAATAGAACTTTCCAAGATAACAATTTTATATCAATGGAATGAAGGGGTTCAAACGGAACGCCCTGTAAAACGTTAAGAACAAGGTTTAAACTCCATGGCGGAGCAACAGTTTTAAACACAGGCTTAATCCTGGCCAAAGCCTGACAAAAAGCCTGAACGTCTGGAACTTCTGACAGACGTTTGTGCAACAGGATGGACAGAGCTGAGATCTGTCCCTTTAAGGAACTAGCGGATAAACCCTTTTCTAAACCTTCTTGTAGAAAAGACAATATCCTAGGAATCCTAACCTTACTCCAAGAGTAACCTTTGGATTCACACCAATATAGGTATTTACGCCATATTTTATGGTAAATCTTTCTGGTAACAGGCTTCCTAGCCTGTATTAAGGTATCAATTACTGACTCTGAAAATCCACGTTTTGATAAAATCAAGCGTTCAATCTCCAGGCAGTCAGCTTCAGAGAAATTAGATTTTGATGTTTGAAGGGACCCTGAATCAGAAGGTCCTGTCTCAGAGGCAGAGACCAAGGTGGACAGGATGACATGTCCACTAGATCTGCATACCAGGTCCTGCGTGGCCACGCAGGCGCTATTAGAATCACCGATGCTCTCTCCTGTTTGATCCTGGCAATCAATCGAGGAAGCATCGGGAAGGGTGGAAACACATAAGCTCTCCCGAAGGTCCAAGGTGCTGTCAAAGCATCTACCAGGGCCGCTCCCGGATCCCTTGATCTGGACCCGTAACGAGGAAGCTTGGCGTTCTGTCGAGACGCCATGAGATCTATTTCTGGTTTGCCCCAACGTCGAAGTATTTGGGCAAAGACCTCCGGATGAAGTTCCCACTCCCCCGGATGAAAAGTCTGACGACTTAGGAAATCCGCCTCCCAGTTCTCCACTCCCGGAATGTGGATTGCTGATAGGTGGCAAGAGTGAGACTCTGCCCAGCGAATTATCTTTGATACTTCCATCATCGCTAGGGAGCTTCTTGTCCCTCCTTGATGGTTGATGTAAGGTACAGTCGTGATGTTGTCCGACTGAAATCTGATGAACCCCCGAGTTGTTAATTGGGGCCAAGCCAGAAGGGCATTGAGAACTGCTCTCAATTCCAGAATGTTTATTGGCAGGAGACTCTCCTCCTGAGTCCATGATCCCTGAGCCTTCAGGGAATTCCAGACAGCGCCCCAACCTAGCAGGCTGGCGTCTGTTGTTACAATCGTCCATTCTGGCCTGCTGAATGGCATCCCCCTGGACAGATGTGGCCGAGAAAGCCACCACAGAAGAGAATTTCTGGTCTCTTGATCCAGATTCAGAGTAGGGGACAAATCTGAGTAATCCTCATTCCACTAACTTAGCATGCACAATTGCAGCGGTCTGAGGTGTAAGCGTGCAAAGGGTACTATGTCCATTGCCGCTACCATTAAGCCGATCACTTCCATGCATTGAGCCACTGACGGGTGTTAAATGGAATGAAGGACACGGCAAGCGTTTTGAAGTTTTGTTAACCTGTCTTCTGTCAGGTAGATCTTCATTTCTACAGAATCTATAAGAGTCCCCAAGAAGGGAACTCTTGTGAGTGGAAAGAGAGAACTCTTCTTTTCGTTTACCTTCCACCCATGCGATCTTAGAAATGCCAGTACTAACTCTGTATGAGACTTGGCAGTTTGAAAGCTTGAAGCTTGTATCAGAATGTCGTCTAGGTATGGAGCTACCGAAATTCCTCGCGGTCTTAGCACCGCCAGAAGAGCCCCCAGAACCTTTGTGAAGATTCTTGGAGCCGTAGCCAACCCGAATGGAAGAGCTACAAACTGGTAATGCCTGTCTAGGAAGGCAAACCTTAGATACTGGTAATGATCTCTGTGAATCGGAATGTGAAGGTAAGCATCCTTTAAATCCACTGTGGTCATGTACTGACCCTTTTGGATCATGGGTAGAATTGTCCGAATAGTTTCCATTTTGAACGATGGAACTCTTAGGAATTTGTTTAGGATCTTTAAATCCAAGATTGGTCTGAAGGTTCCTTCTTTCTTGGGAACCACAAACAGATTTGAGTAAAATCCCTGTCCGTGTTCCGACCGCGGAACCGGATGGATCACTCCCATTAGTAACAGATCTTGTACGCAGCGTAGAAACGCCTCCTTCTTTATTTGGTTTGTTGACAACCTTGACAGATGGAATCTCCCTTTTGGGGGAGAGGTTTTGAAATCCAGAAGATATCCCTGAGATATGATCTCTAGTGCCCAGGGATCCTGGACATCTCTTGCCCAAGCCTGGGCGAAGAGAGAAAGTCTGCCCCCCACTAGATCCGTTCCCGGATCGGGGGCCCTCAATTCATGCCGTCTTAGGGGCAGCAGCAGGTTTTCTGGCCTGCTTGCCCTTGTTCCAGGACTGGTTAGGTCTCCAGCCTTGTCTGTAACGAGCAACAGCTCCTTCCTGTTTTGGAGCAGAGGAAGTTGATGCTGCTCCTGCTTTGAAATTACGAAAGGAACGAAAATTAGACTGTCTAGCCCTAGGCTTAGCTCTGTCTTGAGGCAGGGCATGGCCTTTACCTCCACAGTCCTCTCACACATCCTATCTATTAGTTGGGTGCAAGAGAATGACTGGGTGTGACGTAGAGGGGAGGAGCTATATAGCAGCTCTGCTGGGTGATCCTCTTGCACTTCCTGTTGGGGAGGAGTTAATATCCCAGAAGTAATGATGACCCGTGGACTGATCACACTTAACAGGAGAAAAAAACAGTACTCCCAGAACACACAAACGTTTGCCTAATATATCATACAAACTGAGTGCCCATAAGTTTAGCCCTTTATGCAAGCTAGTAATACCCCTTATAAACTAGGATTACTGCTTCCCCTTCCCCTAATGGGGATACTGTCAGCCTTTCTGAATTATCACAGTCTTTCCAGAAAAAACGACTGAACATACCTCATTGCTGTATAGCAAGAAACCGTTCCTCACACTGAAGTTTTCCTGTACTCTGTGGGAACAGCTGTGGACCTTAGTTACAAATGCTAAGATCATCATCCTCCAGGCAGAAATCTTCATCTATCTCCTGCCTGAGAGTAAATAGTACACACCGGTACCATTTAAAAATAACAAACTCTTGCTTGAAGACAAATAAAAACTAATACTTTATCACCTTTTTCACTTTACCCTTCCTGCTTAGAGCCGGCAAAGAGAATGACTGGGGGGTGGAGTTAAGGGGGGAGCTGTATAGACAGCTCTGCTGTGGGTGCTCTCTTTGCCACTTCCTGTTAGAAAGGATAATATCCCACAAGTAAGGATGAAACCGCGGAATCGGTACATCATGCAAAAGAAAATATTTTTTTCACTGGCAGACACATCTTCCTGTTCTACAGTGTTGTCTGGCTGCATAACTTATCCATAAACAAATGCTACCTTTAGTTATCAGGGATTAAGAACCCCCACACCTAGTGCCACCTTATACTCATTAGCATAAATTTGCATCAATAATTGTACAACATAAATTAGAAGCTACGACTGATTTTTAAAGATTATTGATCTATTATTAGATTCTAACACACTTACAAGTTTAAACATAATAGCATCTTTATTTAATCTTTATTTTCACAGTTTCGGCTTGCGTTCACGTGCAAACTATAACTTTTAACTTGTAATAGCGCAATTTAGCGGTTGTATTATCCATTGAAAGTATAGGCTGTGCTTGAGTGAAGTCGGGGGCACTAACCCTTCTCTGGTTAATGCGCTTTACTGTGGACTTGTAATATCAAAGTTGCACGCTAGTGGTAGCAATGGTCCAGCAATATTGGTTATATGCTTTTATTAGCGCGCCACTTGTAATTTGTTGGAAAAATATCGTATTGGGGGCAACCCTAATGGACATACTTACCTACAACTTGGCTTCAATAATTTTTTGGAACAGTATACTTCTCTTTTCAGTCTCAGCAGAATTTTTAACAACCTAGGCCTAGATTACAAGTGGAAAGCAAAATTGTGATAATTGCGCTCCACTTGTAATACCAGCGCACACAAATGTACGCTGGTATTATAAGTACAGCACAATGCGAACGCGACCTCGCGTTCAAAAGATAGATAATCCTTTTATTATACATTCCCCAGTTTTGCATAACCAACACAGTTATATTAATATACTTTTTTACCTCTGTAATTACCTTGTCTCTAAGAACCTTCTTCCAGCCCCCTGATCACATGACTGTGACTGTTTATTATCTATTGTCTTAAATTTAGCATTGTTTTGTGCTAAATCTTAAATAACCCCCTGTGCCTGAACACACTGTTATCTATATGGCCCACATGTACTTTCTGTCTCTTTGTGTTGAAAAGAGATTTAAAAAGCATGTGATAAGAGGCAGCCCTCAAAGGCTTAGAAATTAGCACATGAGCCTACCTATGTTTAGTTTAAACTAAGAATACCAAGAGAAAAAAAGCAAATTTGATGATAAAAGTAAATTGGAAAGTTGATTAAAATTAAAAGTCCTATCTGAATAATGAAAGTTTAATTTATACTAGACTGTCCCTTTAAATATATTTGTATAGAAATATATACATATATATTTATGTGTTTATATGTGTATATATACACATATTAACACATAAATATAAATGTAAATAAGCATATACATATATATTTCAAGTAACAACACAGTCCCCATAGACCACAATGTAAAGGCACTTTTCAGTGCCATTTTTTTTCCTAACACTACACATCCGCAGACTTTAACCTCTTAAAACTGTTTTGTGCAGTTTTTTTTTTTTTAAGAAAAATAAAGATGCTACATTTTTTATCTTTATAACAAAACCTTACACTTAATTTTGGGGGCAATGTTTTCATTAACCAGAGATCTGAATGAACTTGAGTGCAAAGAACTTGCGGTAGCATTAACCAGGCACTTTTAATGGCTGGTTATTTATTGTGCGCCCGCAAACGGTCAAATTTGCCAATTTACAGGCACACGATAAATTAGTGCTTCACTTGTAATCTAGCTCATAGTAAGTAAAAAAGGCAAAATAAGTATACCCAATGCCTCCTGAAATTTAAACCTGTAGGTTTACTTAGCCTCATGATTAGCAAAATCCTACATACGTAAAACATATCAAAGGCATGAGAAAGCAAGCACAGGCCATCATTTAGTTATCAGGGTTAAACAATCAGACATCAAATGTATTTATTTCCCAAAAGTGAGACACATGGATATGAAACAAATGCATGCTTTCTTAACCCTGACAAACTAGCAACATAGGCCTGTGCAAGTATGGTGTTTTCAAGACAGAATTAATTCAGAACTATTCCACAGACCCAGTATATATCAAGTTTAAACTACCCCACAGACCCAATATATCCCATAAAAGTTATTAATTCTTAAAAGTGCACATCTGATGTAATACAAAATTACACAAAAGGTGTGCATAAAAGAGAAAGAGTCCATTAAGAATGGGAGGGTTTCTGAAGGCTGTTCATAAAGGTGAATCGTGAACACTTTGTGGGTCTGCACAAGTGAAGACAATGGTCAGGAGGAGGGCTGTAAGAATAGGGTAATGTCATGATAATATCTTGATGTAAATTGTATCTAGGTTATTGTGGGTTAAGATATTTGTTTTTGTTTTTGGTTAGAACGAGAATTAAGTGGATATACGTTCTTTCAGTCTGGTAAATATCTAAAAAGTCATATTTTGGGACAAATTATTTTTATTACCTAAATCTAGTGAGCCAGATACAATGTACAATTCAAATTTCTCAGTAGAGTGACCTTTATGGGCCAAGTTGTCAATGCAGAGTGACAGAAGACAGTGTTTAATGTCAGGACACAAATCATATAGTATTCCACATGGGAAACTACAGGTAATATTATGTTCATCCATTGTCTTTCAATTTACCTTGGAACAGAGATCTATGCTGGTATGGTATTCTGGTTCTGTTATTTTCTAATTGTATTTTTTTTATTTTTTTTTAATCTAATATTTTAATGGCAGTCAAATAAATTATCTTTCATTGCAAATAAAAAGCCTTCAGTGAGGAAAATTCAAGTAATAATACAACCTTAAACGGTCTACCAAGTAGAACATAAACAGTAAAACACTCTCTACACGCATAATATAGGACTAACAAACAGTATTAAACATATATAAGTGACCGTCCAGGTACAAAAAGATTATGAGGGCACATTGTTGATTTATGCTGCCGTGTTATTAACCCATGCCTTCTCTATTGGCTGTCTGCTTGTTAGAATGCATCGAGTCAAAAACAATGGGGGAAACTATGTGAAGAGTGTTGCATGCTCTCGTAGTTTCACTGTTAAGTCCCAAGAAAAAAGTGTCTAATCCCTTATCCCAGTATTCTTTGGGCATGTAGGTTGAGCTCACCATTAGGTCAGGTGGTATTACTGAGTGTTGAAGGTGCCGTATCTGTACAAATGCTGTGAAGTTTATGGGTTCAAGCAATTCTGAACATGTGTGGCTCTCAGCAGGGTGCATGTTCAGCGGGAGAGAGGCGATGATCATCTGATCCTTGCTGTCTAAGTATGCCATGGTGCTTATGAGAGGAAGGCTTAGTTTCTCCCTGTCAGAAGAGACAGGAGTGTTACTATACGGCAACCATGGAGTGTATGATTTTCTTTTAGCCACGCTGGGGCCCTTCAGCGCAGCCTGCAATTTAAAGTCAGCCAGGACCATCTCTTTGCCGTATAAGGTATACTTGTCATCAAGTGGTGCTTTGGTTAATTCTTGATCTTCCAGCTGAGACAAGAGAAAGCTTGTCCTCCTTTGTTATTCCCCTACGGTCGCTATCTTTGTTTGTAAGATCCTGTCCTGAGTCTTTTACATTCATTTGTTTTATAGATGGTATAATGTTCTCCAGGTGGTTTAGAGGTATTGATTTTTGGTAAATTTTCAGAAGCATGTTCTCCAGTTTAGCAAAACGCCAATCCAGATCCTGTGCCAGGTCTTTCTCCCATGCAGTCGCCATTTTGGGATGGTCTTATGGCCGGTACTGTTCGTGCTGTTGTAATATTAGTAGCTATGTGCTGCTCCGTGTGATGTTGCTAAGAAGGTTAGTAAGGCAGACACCTGCTGCCGGCACCGATAACCCGGTGAGTCCAGGGGGGGTCGTTACTTATAAGTAGGCTGCCGCCCTAGGTCTTACTCCTCTGAACTGTGGCCCTGATTTCATATAAACAGCAACCCAAAGTTAAAATATAGCCATTGTTTGCTAGGTAACTGTTGTTTGTTAAATGCTATAAATAGGTTAGCTGTTAATTGCTCTAAAATACAGTGAATGCGTCCTGTCAGGTACGCGGTTCAGACACGCCCCCTTTCTAATTGTATTTTTAACTGTTTGGTGTAGTTGTGTTTGCTATTTCCTTTTTTTTATATATAAATGCACTGTGACTCTTTTTGCTCATAATAAATATTACTTTCTTAAGTTTTTTTTGCCTTTATCTATCGGATAAGTTAATTTTTTAGTTAATTTTTGCCAAAGCGTATTTTTTTTCTTTTTATCTATTAATCTGGGTTTTCCTTAGGTTTTCCCATTTGATAATCCTAAATGGTAGCAGCAGAGATTAGTTTGGGTGGCAGTAAAAGAGGAGTTTGGGGTATTTTTCTGGTTCTAGTACAGATTAGAGAGTGTTACATTAACCCCTGCACCCACTGAACTAAGTCACAGACTTGCCTGGAATAGCCAGACTATGGCAGTCTGATTAAGAGTAGAAAGGGTTTATTAACCTTCTATGTCACAAACTGGTGATAGTTGCAAGTGTGGTTAACCCTTTGGTGACAGGGAGCATTTGTGTATGTGCATTAAGGGTGCAAAAAAACTCTTGAAAGTGAGTGTGTAAGGAAGGGAGAGTGCCTGGGGGCTGAGCATAAGAATAAGAGAAAGACTGGGGCCATGTGCATAAGAGTGTCTGGGAGTGTGCACAAGAATTGTCAGCTATGTATACATTCCCATTGTCTTTCTTTATTTAGAAGGACCTCTGAAGAGTTACAGGGGTCTGTTTTAGAGTGAAAGATTGCATTACCTAGGGTGTATGTAAGGCTAAGAAGATTGCTTGCGTATAGGCGGGTGTAAGGAAGGGAAGTGTAACTGTACAGGTAAGAGGTGCCTGAAGCATGTGTAAGTGTGGCAGAGTGCCTGGTGGTTCTACTCAATAGTAGAGGAGTGTGTGAGCATATGCATATGGGTGTGAAGAGTGAATGAGTGTGTGGTTGGTAAAGGTGCTTAAGCCTCTAAGCATGCCTGGTGGTTTTGCATAGGGACAAATACATTTTTAAAAGTTCAGAACCAACCTCACATTGCACACTGCCTTGGGTCACTGCCAAACCCTTGTTCCAAATCCTCAGCACTTGAAAGTTTAGAAGACACCTTTATTCATTCATCACTTGGTCTTATGTGAACAAAGAAGTTTCAGGCACCTTAACTTTAATCATTAGACATGATTGACTTGGTTACTGAAATGTTCTACATAAAACCCAGTGATGAAACGTGACTCCCTATGAATCCTTAACAAAATACATTCATATATATACACATTTATAGACATACATATATAAGTGCATTGGAGCCCTTTGCAGTTAAGTAGATGAAAACATGTAAAAGCATATTAATGCAATATTCATATTTAATAAAGTGTTATACTGTGCATTTACTGTAAATATTTCACATTCCAATGTTCTGCACATAGCAGAATATTTTCTATGTGTTTATAAATAGATATTCCTATATATATATATATACACACACACACACACACACATGTATATATCTATACCAATATATAATCATATTTTAGCAAAAAAAAATCCAATGTATGTAGAAATATTTTTTTTATGAATAAACAGAACATATTCTGCTATGTGAAGAACACTGGAATGTGAAATATTCATATTTTCGAGTAATATTCTATGTTCGTGCATTTACTGCAAAAAGAGTTTACTTTCAATTCATAATATGAGCGCAACATGATGCACTCAAAAAGCATACTTCTAGCACAGTTAACCCTCGAGCAGGGAGCTTCAAAGGGACAGTCAAGTAAAAAAAAAAACTTTCATGATTTAAATAGGGCATGCAATTTTAAACAACTTTCCCATTTACTTTTATCACCAATTCTGCTTTGTTCTCTTGGTATTCTTAGTTGAAAGCTAAACCTAGGAGGTTCCTATGCTAATTTCTTAGACGTTGAAGTCCGCCTCTAATCTGAAAGCATTTTGACAATTTTTCACCACTAGAGGGCGTTTGTTCACGTGTTTCATATAGATAACATTGAGCTCACACACGTGAAGCTCCTAGGAGTTAGCACTGATTGGCTAAAATGCAAGTCTGTAAAAAGAACTGAAATAAGGGGGCAGTTTGCAGAGGCTCAGATACAAGGTTATTACAGAGGTATAACGTGTATTGTTATAACTGTGTTGGTTATGCAACTGGGGAATGAGTAATAAAGGGATTATCTATCTTTTTAAACAACAAGAATTCTGGTGTTGACTGTCCCTTTAAATAGTTCTTCACTTGTTATCTGGCCCTATGTGTTTAACAACCTTTCAGAAGCCAGAGAGAACTGCTGGTCCCAAACAAAAACTACCGATAACCCAAACAGCAGCACTAGATGCAAACAGCCCTGACATATGTATTTTTCATATGTGTCCCTTTTTAAAGCGGCAATATGGTCACCCTACGCATGACCCAACTGTTCAACTAGTGCTGCTGATTGGCTCAGTGTCATCAGAGGCCAAGAGACCTTACAAATTAAACATTTTATATAACTATCTCAAAAGTGTTTCAAGATTGCTGGATCGTTCAATGTTAAAGGGTGTTTTTCAGGTGCTTGTAAAAAGAGAGGGACACAATTTGCCAAACAAAAAAAAATAAAAAAAACAAACTGAACCAATCTCTTTGAAATTTGACATTCACACAGTAGGTAGACATTCTAGTAGGCGATTTTTGTTTGGTGATCGTGGTTGATAAGGCTGAAACGTTTTGAATTCATGCTCAGTAGAAATACACACTCACAGCTAAATAAAAAAAAACAATCAATATGAAGAGATTTATCATCAAAAATTTGTGGGAATTGTAGTCCAATATATTAGTCTTACGGTGCTGTAGCCTGGGCAGTAAGTACTCACAGTGCTGTCCTATGGCATGCATATATATTTATAAATATGGAAGTTAAGACGATACATATATACACACTACATTCACACACTGCACAGACACTTTACACATGATCCCTGATGAAGTGCCGTACCGGCACGAAACATGCCAAACAAGACCGCTGCTCCATAACTTGTCCGCCTGCTCTGAGGCGGCGGACAGAAATCAACTGGATCGAATACGATCGGGTTGATTGACACCCCCTGCTAGCGGCCGATTGGCCGAGAATCTGCAGGGGGTGGCATTCCACTTCGTATAATGTCCACTCGCGCATTGACAAATTTGCCCCTAAGTCTGTTTTTAGTGATATACCTAGGTAGATGTCTGGGGCACTACATGGTAGGAAACAGTGCTGCCATCTAGTGCTCTTGCAAATGACTAACATTCTTACAAAACTTCTGCCATATAGTGCTCCAGTCACTTGCAAGCTCCTCATCTTACACACGTGCTTTTCAACAAACAATACCAAGAGAATGAAGAAACATTTATAATGGAAGTAAACTGAAAGTTGTTTAAAACTTCATGCTCTATCTAAATCATGAAAAAAATTAAGAATTATGTGTAGTAAAACAACTTTGCAACATGCTTTCATTATTTATGTTGCCTCATTTTACTGTAATTTAACTTTGTGGGTTTTCTAGTTCTGAGAATTTTAAGTACACACTGCAGACTTCACACATATGTCCCTAATTGGCTTCAACAGAGCTGATAAGATAAGATATGCAAAACAATGCCAGTATTGCTGATAAAATGACAGAGGTAAACCTTGTCTGCTCCATGTTCTGATTGGCTCCTCCAAATAA
Source organism: Bombina bombina (assembly GCF_027579735.1). Lineage (NCBI taxonomy): Eukaryota > Metazoa > Chordata > Amphibia > Anura > Bombinatoridae > Bombina > Bombina bombina. Next base: position 583,909,573 of record NC_069499.1, read on the forward strand.
TGCAAGTGGTAGGGGTAGTTTGACTACTAAAAACCAAATCCAGCACACAAGCTGACAATGTATTCAGAAAGATTTAACAGTCATGTGTTATGTTAATGTATAAAGTTTTATAATAAAAGCTAAAACAGTTAATAAACAGTTTTAATGGGATATACTAGTATTCAGACTATCACATCCATAGAGGCTATTACTATAACCTTGTATCCAAATATAACATAATTATAAATATTTGTTCTTGCGATATTGAAATATTCTTTTCCACTTAAAGTTGCGTTTTAGTAGAATATTTGTAGCAATAAAATAATATTGTCTGAGAAATGTAGATAATTTCATTCTTAGCTCATTGTTCTATCCATGCTGGAATTTGTCTTTGTTTAGTATACTTAACCCCTTAACGACCAAGGACGTACGCCACACGTCCTCTAAAAAAATACACTTAATGACCGAGGACGTGTGGCGTACGTCCTTGGTCTGGAAAGCAGCTGGAAGCGATCCTGCTCGCTTCCAGCTGCTTTCCGGTTATTGCAGTGATGCCTCAACATCGAGGCATCCTGCAATAACCCCCCTTGGCCATCCGATGCAGAGAGAGCCACTCTGTGGCCCTCTCTGTACCGGACATCGATGGCCGGTTTCGTTGGTGGGTGGGAGCCAGTCTGGGAGGCGGGTGGGCGGCCATCGATGGGCCGTATGATGTGGTGGGGGGCGGGATCGTGGGCGGGAACGCCGGGTGCGCGCGCGCGCGGGGGGGTAGGAAGCGGGTGGGAACCGCTACACTACAGAACATTTATGGGGGAAAAGTGGCAGTGATTGCCAAATATATATATATATATATCGATCTAAGAGATCTGGGAGGGGTGGTGGGTTGGTTTTTTGGGGGGGGGGGCAAGCTACACTACAGAAAATTATTTTAAAAAAATAATAAAACAATGTTTTACTATAAACTGGGTACTGGCAGACAGCTGCCAGTACCAAAGATGGCTACTAATAAGTTAGAGGGGGATGGGTAAAGAGCTGTTTGGGGGGTATCAGGGAGGTTGGGGGCTAAGGGGGGATCCTCCAGAGCAGCATATGTAAATATGCATTTTTTTTTATTTATGTTTTATCAAGGATAGCTTTTTTTTTTAGTACTGGCAGACTTTCTGCCAGTACTTAACATGGCGGGGACAATTGTGGGGTGGGGGAGGGAAGAGAGCTGTTTGGGAGGGATCAGGGGGTGTAATGTGTCAGGTGGGAGGCTGATCTCTACACTAAAGCTAAAATTAACCCTGCAAGCTCCCTACATGCTACCTAATTAACCCCTTCACTGCTAGCCATAATACACGTGTGATGCGCAGCGGCATTTAGCGGCCTTCTAATTACCAAAAAGCAACGCCAAAGCCATATATGTCTGCTATTTCTCAACAAAGGGGATCCCAGAGAAGCATTTACAACCATTTGTGCCATAATTGCACAAGCTGTTTGTAAATGATTTCAGTGAGAAACCTAAAATTGTGAAAAATTTTACTTTTTTTTTTATTTAATCGCATTTGGCGTTGAAATGGTGGCATGAAATATACCAAAATGGGCCTAGATCAATACTTAGGGTTGTCTACTACACTACAATAAAGCTAAAATTAACCCTACAAGCTCCCTACATGCTCCCTAATTAACCCCTTCATTGCTGGGCATAATACACGTGTGGTGCGCAGTGGCATTTAGCGGCCTTCTAATTACCAAAAAGCAACACCAAATCCATATATGTCTGCTATTTATGAAAAAAGGGGATTGCAGAGAAGCATTTACAACCATTTGTGCCATAATTGCACGAGCTGTTTGTAAATAAATTCAGTGAGAAACCTAAAGTTTGTAACAAAATGTGTGAAAAAGTGAACAATTTTTTTTATTTGATCGCATTTGGCGGTGAAATGGTGTCATGAAATATACCAAAATGGGCCTAGATCAATACTTTGGGATGTCTTCTAAAAAAAAATATATACATGTCAAGGGATATTCAGGGATTCCTGGAAGATATCAGTGTTCCAATGTAACTAGCGCTAAGTTTGAAAAAAAGTGGTTTGGAAATAGCAAAGTGCTTCTTGTATTTATTGCCCTATAACTTGCAAAAAAAAGCAAAGAACATGTAAACATTGGGTATTTCTAAACTCAGGACAAAATTTGGAAACTATTTAGCATGAGTGTTTTTTGGTGGTTGCAGATGTGTAACAGATTTTGGGGGTCAAAGTTAGAAAAAGTGTGTTTTTTTCCATTTTTTCCTCATATTTTATATTTTTTTTATAGTAAATTATAAGATATGATGAAAATAATGGTATCTTTAGAAAGTCCATTTAATGGCGAGAAAAACGGTATATAATATGTGTGGGTACAGTAAATGAGTAAGAGGAAAATTACAGCTAAACACAAACACTGCAGAAATGTAAAAATAGCCTTGGTCCCAAACGGTCAGAAAATGGAAAAGTGCTGTGGTCATTAAGGGGTTAAAGGGACACTCAAGTCAAAATTAAACTTTCATTATTCAGATAGAGCACACAATTTTAACCAACTTTCCAATTTACTTCATTAACAAAATGTACACAGTCTTTTTATATTTACACTTTTTGAGTCGCCAGCTCCTACTGAGCATGTGCAAGAATTCACAGAATATAAGTATATGCATTTGTGATTGGCTGATGGCTGTCACATGGAACAGGAGGAGTGGAAATAGACATAACTGAAATTTGTTAGAAAAAAATCTACTACTCATTTGAAGTTCGGACTAAATTCAATATTGTATTGTATTTTTATCATGAATTTCGTGATTACGCAAATCTACTGTATTTACTGGTCCTTTAACATTATAATTATTTATTAGCAATTGTCTATATTGACATAATTATACAAACAAAAGGATATCTAAATACTGATATTATTATTATGGATGGAACTACCTTTGGTGCTGCATGTGCAGTGGCACCAGGGCCAAGTGATAGGGGGGCGGGGCAAAGCAGCCAATATACAGTATATATAGGTGTGTGCATACGCGGTCAATTTCTGTGTATAGATATTCATGCCATTATGCAGCACAGTATATTTGTCAGCATATACTCATCATATTTATACAGAACAGTGAAATTCACATCGTTATACAGCACAGTGTGCTCACTGTAAGTGTATATAAACTCAGTATCATTATAAAGTTCAGCATTCTCGTTATCAGTGTGTATGTATATATATATATATATATATATACACACACATACTTCTACATATATATGATTTTTTGTTTAATATATATCTATACCTTTATATATATATATATATATATATATATATATATATATATATATATATATATAGTATATATGTATGAATATGTATGTATGTATATATATATATATATATACACACACACACATCTCTCTCTCTGTTCAGTAGGTCTACTACTGATTTATTATAATTATATGTTGATTTGTTTGGTTTGTGTTTGTAACTTTATTCTTGTGATATACCTGATAAAAGGGGGGCACTGGATCACTGTGTATCTGTGGTGTGATGTCAGAGTCCTTTAGTCAGCCTAAGCCCTGGTCTATCTATATCTACTAGCTTATGTGGGGGAGGCTGAGTAGAGCTGCTGTGTAGTCAAGCCTGGGAACAAGTCAGTCACCAGGGACATTCTGACAGAGAGGCCCAGCTGTCTTTATCAGTACATACCAGGCATAGCTCAATGCCAGGCCTCTGCTCATTTACCTTATTAGTCCACAAGAACTTGAGCCTGGTGGGGGCTAAGAACCCACTATATTTCCAGGGGACCACTGACCTGACTCCCCCCCCCAAAACACTGGAACTTTTAAAGCTTTAAGACCCCAAATCACATTCAAATGAAAAATATATATTACACTTCAATTGTCTTTCACTTTCTTTGCAAATCATATGATATAATTTATTTTAATTGGTTTACACTACAATAGTATAAATAAAAGGGACTTGATACTTAAATATTTTCTCTGTAACATCTTAAATAGTGTGTTTCAAAATGTAGTACAGCGTTTGTTTGTTTTTTTCAGTGTTCCTGTACTGAATAAACCAACTTTTTTTGTGGGTTGTCCCTTTCAGCCAATGAGCAGTCCAGAGACTTGGCTATACACAATTATGTACTTACTGTTAGCTTTACATTAAATTTAAAAAAAACAACAACAAAAAAACATTTACTTCACCTTTTGTTCATGCAAAAAAATGCTTTTAACATTTTAACTCTTTTCTTTCACACACATGACAGAAATAAAATTGGGGTACTATGTTCCTTTAATCAAAGGTGATTTGATTTCAGTTAAAGGAATCTTTTGAAATACATCTTCCTCCACCGGGTGTCTTAGGTAAAACTGATCATACAAATGGCAAATATTTGACATCACTTTCACTTGTTACTAAATATTATGTTTACAAACCAAAAAAATATATAACATTCACACTGCGGATATCATATCGTTTTTGTAACTAAAAGAGGGCATTTTAAAACAAGCTAGACAATTTTTTGTTCTTATGCTGAAAAAGAAAAAATATATTTTTATATTTATGATGTGGAAGCATGAACTAGTACATAAATATGATGTTATGTGAGATGTGTGTGTTGTCATATCAGCCAGTGAGAATGAGTAACACATACACTTCCAGCTATTTTCAGTATATATTTAAATTGCTTTAAACTTTTCTTAATCTATTATAAAAATCATCAAAGAATAATGTTATTTGTTATATTTCCAAAATGATCTCCCTATATAACAAGAAAAATGCACAAATCCATTTTTTTAACCAAAGAAACCTGCAGAGTAATTATTTTATCTACTGATAGACTCACTTGAATCTAAACATAGCTACCCCCACCAATGTGTATATGACATTGTACTGTCCATGTGCTGAGTGCCTCACAGAAAACTTCTCATGAAGGCCTAGAAACAGCAACACCCCAAGCAGAGACTTGAGGAATTGTATCTTCCCATGAATAAAATGGTGACAACGTGTAATGGAATGAAGGAGAAAGAGAGAAGCTGTCTACATAAATGCCATTTGCAGCAGCAGTATCAGACACATACATGCACTTAGTTTATACTATGTCTTCATAGCCCAGTGTGAACTTACCACCTGCTATTGACCCCATGTGTACACTAATGAAATTACAAAGACAGCTATTTCAGGCTAATGGCAGTTAATACCTGGCCTCAGTATGACTGTCTTCTAATGTGCAGGAAATGTGTGATTGGCTTCTTATACCCTGACATTACCTGCCTGCCCTCACTTTACCAGCCTGCCTTTTTATACTTTGTTTAGTCTGTTCACCCAGACTAATTGTGATGACCTTATTTAATAGCTAGGTTTTGTGCAACTGGTCTCTGCTAGACCGGTCTTTATCCTTTGCACCTTGTCTCCAGAGTGTTGCTGCTTGTCTATGTGTGTGCTCAGTTGGAATGGCCTCTCTAATACTCCTCCTTTGCATTCCTGACCTCATAAAACCCAAAATGTTTCTTCCATAAATCAGATACACTACTTGGAACTAAACACATAAATAAGCCAATGACAAGATGCATTTCTGTGGAGCCTCCAATCAGCAGCTAGCTCCCAGTTCCTGAGCCTACTTAGGTATTATTTTCAATAAAGGATACCAAAAGAACTAAGCAAATTAGACAATAGAAGTAAATTGGAAAGTTGTTTAAAATTGTATGCTCTAGCTGAATAATGAATTGAATAAGTTGGATTTCATGTTCCTTTAATGACTAGGCTGTCTGTCCACTGTTGCCAGGTGCTGTAGGTATGGTTTTAAGTAATCACTCTCTTTAGCCTTTACTTCCAGTACTCAAACTCTTTCTGTTTGAGTTTTTTAGTGGGTTCTATATGCCTGGTTCCTAATACCCAGCTTACCTGCATGGCTTCTCACGCTAGGTTTGGCCTCATATATCTGGTCAGACCTGCATGTCTATTAGTTTTTGTTCTCTGTATGCCTAACCTAATACCCTCTCTGTGCATCTGACATGATATCTACTATTTAGTCTGAAAATATGGCCTCTAGTAGTTGTGCTCCATGTGCAATGACTCAAATATTTGGGCTCTATGTCTCTGCTCTATCTGTCTGACATCTAAACGCTACTGTTGTTTGATCTTTCAAACCCTATATCTGCCTTGCTGCCTGCATAAAATATATCAGTTTGCCTGTCCTCTTAATAGCTTAGCTTTGTTTGCCTTGTCTCTTTATACTCAGACTATGTTTGCCTGGCCTCAAATACCTAGACTGTCCATGACTAGCTTCTAAAACTGGGTTCAGCTTTCAATACCCACTTTATACCCATGCACTGACTTTCTGGCGTTAATAATAGCTGTGTGTACCCCTCTAATATCTATCCTCTGAATTACAGTAGGACTTGGCACTGATAGTTCTAGACCATGACCGCAAGGTTAAATATAGAGGATGCAGGTGGTATTGGTGAGGAACTTCATCTCTGCTACTTTTTCCTAACTTTACTTATATTGTTTGTTTGTTTGTCTGTCTACTGATTTATTTATAAATTACCTTTCTCCCTTCTTTACTTTCAACTTGCTTTCCTCAAATTGCTGAACATGAAAGCTCTACTTTGCAAATTCAGTCCTGCTGGTACCATTAAGACTTGGGGGTGCTACAATTATAAACAGGAGCAGGGCTACCACTAGAAATTTTGGGGGCCCTGACTTAACCATTGATCAGGGCCCCCCCCCCCCCCCCCTTTTGACATGTGCAATTTTTGACCAAGTGACTAAAACGTATATGCACTTTATTCTTAAGTGTCTATTTAAACTTGGAAATGTTGTAAAGGTAGTAACATACAAACACACAGACACACTCATACACTGAAACACACTCACACATAAGTATTCACATATAGACACTCTAGCAGACACGCAAAGAAACACACAAACACACTCAGAAACAGACACCCAAACAGACACTCAGCACTTGATTACATTGACCTGACAAGTAATGAGGTAGACTACAGTTTTGTAAATAAAAGGAGATTTAGAAAACAAAATATGGAGTTCTGATTATCTTTTTGTAAAGGAAGATGACAACTAAATGATGACAACAGCATGCAGTGGCTGAAAGTAGGGCCCTGAACTGCCTAAACAATAATTTAAAGGTTAAATGGTGGATTAGTGACTTCTGTAAAGGTCTCATTAGTCTCAAAGTCTGTAGAAAGATGTGAATAATCAGTAGAAAGGTCCAAATGTCCTAAAAAGGAACAGACAATGGACCCACACTCACACAAACTCAAACTTGCACATACACACAAGGAAACACCGACAGAAACAGCCTCAGAAAACACACAAAGTCATATACACACACATACACATACAGGAGTGTATAGAATTTTCCTAGGAACCCCTGGAACTGCCACTGGGACTTTGATAACACTATAAAGAAATATTCTATAAACATTTAGAAAGTATATGAATATTAGGTAAATATGAGAATATGCATTGAACAATGAGTTTTGTATGGATCTGAATTTCATTCTACAAACTTTTCAATTTTCCGAATCACATGATCTTTAGGATTGTGTTATTGTTTACCAGGCAATGAGGTGTGTCTGTTGATTTTTGGTCATATGGCAGAGGATTGAGGTTTAATGACTACTTGCCAAATGGACATATTTCTCAGAGTCAGAACCTAGACAGATTGTGCCAGGCTACTGGACTCCCACAGGCATAAGAGCCCTGGTCCCTGACACTAAGCAAATGTGCTCAGGGCCTTCAGGTCTGCATTAAAGGGCCATGATACCCAAATGTTTGAACACTTGAAAGTAATGCAGCATAGCTGTAAAAGGCTGACTAGAAAATATCACCTGAACATCTCTTTGTAAAAAAGAAAGATATTTTACCTCAAAAGTTCCTCAGTAGCCAAATCTCATTGTAAAGGACTTCTAAGCAGCAAATCAGACAGTATGTCTGTCCCGGGACAGCGAAAAGGAGCGAGCATTCGTGCACACTAATATTATTTACCTATTCAGTTTAAGGAAGTTTACTATGAAATCTCATGAGAGTTAAGTGAAATCTCAGGAGATTACAGTAAAAGAGTTCATGACCTCAGCACTGCTAATGCTGATTGGCTGCAGTTCATTTCTTTGTTTTTTTTATTTTATTTTTTACCTGCAGCTGGGAGCAGCTGAAGTATAACTTTTTACACAGAACTTTGCTGAGCTGAGGAAATTGTGAGGTGAAATATCTTCCTTTTTTACATAGAGATGCTCAGGTGATATTTTCCTGTCAGCTTTACAGTTATACTGCATCAGTTTTAAGTAGGCTTACCAGAAGTCCCACTTTTACTGGGATTGTCCCGGTTTGGAGGCGCTGTCCCAGTGTCCCACCCAGTTGTTCATTCTGTCCCAGTAGGGTTGCCACCTCCAGGTTTCAAATCATGTGTCTGGGTTTCAGCCCACCTGAAACCCAGACACATTATTCAAAATGACTGGACTGTGACTCTCCAGCATAGTTGGATGCTGGTACTTTGTTACATACAGCCCTGCTTAGCTTAACGTTTGTGTCCTTCAAAGTTTACATTTAGTAATACAGGCTGAGTGAGCAGCGTAGGTTTTTTTAATTTTGTAGTACTACTTGCTTTATTTTTCTAAGAATTTAACACCCCCCCCCCGACCCCTGGTGACATTGCCGGTAATACACTTTAGGGGAATCATATGGGTATGACTAGGAAGTACAGACAGGTAGGATTTTTGGCCTGGATCTTGCTTTTCTTCATGCAGGATAGTATTTTGGCTATAATCTTCCTGCATTATGGTATAGAGTAGCCTCTTAAACAGCTTTAGCAGGTATGTGTTTCTTTTTTACTTTCATTCAATGTTGTATTTATGCCTTATCAGTATTTGGCTCTGTTCCTTAATTAGACACATAAAACACATATTACTCTGCAGATATTAAATTGTGAAATTGATAATTATGAAAGTGATAATTATGCTTGATGTTTGGCATTATTTAGCATCTGAGATTTAGATTAATGATTTATTTGCCATGACAACATAATGGTGCCTTTTTCACTAGGGGGTGGTGTTATGGTCTATTTAAACTGTGTGATTCACTTGTTTGACTGAGGAAGGGTAGAGTATCCACGAAACATTATACACATAAAAGCTACTACTTTAAAAGTACCGGTAATTGCCACGCCCCCTTGACCACGCTCCTGACCACACCCCCACTGGCACCACACCAGGTGGTCCCAGTTTCACCTCTAAAAATTATGGTAAGCCTAGTTTTAAGTGATTTAGCATATGAGTATTTATGTCTCTTTAATCTCATGGTCCAAATAAGTTTGGTAATATATGGCAGCTGGGGATCTCAGTGAGAGAACAGGACAAAGGTTTTTTAGTTTTATAGAAGAGGGCTTCGTTTACTGCCTGAAGCATCAACACTTTTTTTTTTTTTTTTATAAGCTCCTAAATGCACAAGGAGCTCTTTAGTAAAGTGCACAGTGCAGACACACTATTGTCTCACACTTACACGATCTTCATTAAAATCTAACAACACTCATGTTACAAAACAGAAAAGGAGTTAATTAGGGGTATGACAGCAACGCCAGGTGACATGACAGCTGTGACATGGCTTCCAAAACCTGTGACACATGACGAGCCTGGTGGCTCATTTTCTTGTTTAAAGCATATGGTCAGCCGCATTATTTATGAACAAAGGGTTAATTCTACAGACGCTGCCAAAGTCATCACAGGGGCAGTTGACAGGACCTAGGGACAGCTGCTGTGCTACGCTCCCCTCACCCACATTAAACAAGTTCCCTGTTGTATCACTCACCTCACGAGCTATCTGGTTCAGGGCATGGTCTTCCGCAGACCTTCTATCCCGGTTGGGATGTCGCTTCCTTCCTGGGCCCTGGGTGCCCATTTTCACTAGGGGCTCGGAAGATCAGTGCAAATCCTCAGAGAGCGAGAGCTTCAGATAAACCAACAGGATAAGGCAGATAGTCCTGGAGGTGACCCGTGTTGTGCGTCTCTAGGGATGTGCTGCTTTCACCTAGTCAGGGTTCTGAAATGATGAGTCTGCTGTGTGTGTTCCTATCTCTATGTGTCTGCTGCGTGTTCCTATCTCTATGGTGTCTGTTGTGATATTATAATTCTATGTGTGTGTGTGTGTTTTCTACGCAGTCTCCGTTCCTTACTACAAGGTCTCCTTGTGTTTGTATTGCTGTGGACAGTGGTTACACTCTATGTGCTGCCTCTCATTTATTGTGTGCAGATTGCAGCGGTGATGTGCGTCTCTGTGTATCTGAGGTGGTTGCAGTCTCAGGCCCCTTTGTTCCAGCCCAGTCCCAATGACATCGTGCCCCTAGTGTGGCAAAGAAAAGATACTGACTAGCAGGTCCTGGTCACATCACTCGCGGTCCCCTCTGCGACTGTCAATCAAAGGCAGCCTAAAGAGTGCCAAAGGAAACTGCTCACATGTTCTTCCTCTCTGCAGAGACCATCCCTCCTCTGCCTCCTTTATCCTTCCTCCTCCTACAATCTCTCATCCCTCCTCTCTCTCATCTCTCTATTTCTTCCTATCATTATCATCATCATCTCCCTTCTAAACTCTGGGTAGCTGACATCATAAGAGTGGGGTCAGACTGCGAAAGGTTGTTTATGAGCGTATAACAATTAAAAAGATTATTTAAATTCTTACAGATTTTACATGTATTGTCAAAGAAATACCTTGAGAACAATCAAATATTATTTGCTGTCACTAGACTAGCATCTACTGCTAAGAAATTCTAGGAGCTTTACTACTAATACAATTAATCTAAAAAACAAATATAAATCTACTGTGGGTTTGAGGACATTCTTGGTAATGCTACTTGGATTTGTGTATTTACATTAAAGGAATAGAAGGGTCAAAATTGAAATGTGTGTGAGTGCATTTCAGTTTTAAATAGAATCATTTTTAAATTATACTTCCATTAGCAAAAATGCTTCTTGTTATTACTTTTTTTCCAGTGGCATATGTACATATGCTGCGAGTGCCCCTTGCACCAGTGTTCAAACCCCACACTCTTTCAGAGAGTCAGCAGTGGCTTGAATTACACAAAGTAAAGGGACAGTCTACTTGAAAATGTCTATTGTTTAAAAAAAATAGATAATCCCTTTAGTATCCACTCCCTATTTTGCATAGCCAACACTGTTATTTTAATACATATTTTACCTCTGTGGTTACCTTGTATCTAAGTCTCTGCAGACTTTCCCCTTGTCTCAGTGCTTTTTGCAAACTTAGATTTAAGCTAATTAGTGTTGGTTCCTGCATAACTCAACGGGAGTGAGCACTGTACAATGCAATCTATAATGCACATGTGAACTAGCACTGTCTGGCTGTTAAAAGCTAATAACATGTACTGAGATTAGAGACGGCCTGCAGAGGCTTAGAAACAGGCAGAGATTTAGAGGTTATAAAGTATATGAACAATGAGGGTTGTGCAAAGCTGGGGTATGTGTACTAAAAGCATTATCTATCTTTTTAAACAATACAAAAATCAAGTAGACTGTCCCTTTATGTCTTTACAGATGCAATACACAGCACTACAAGGTCACTGAGCAGGCATGGTGTTTGAAAACTGGCGCATGGGCCCTCAGCATATGTGTGAATGTTGCTAAAAAACTTTATTATAAGAATGTTTGCTAATGAAAGTATATTGTAAAAATGTTTGTATATAAAATTGAAATACACCCATTCACATTGAAATTTTGATTTTTCTACCCCTTTAAGATTTACTGTATGCTTTTTTATTGAAATAGGAACTATTACAGACACATTCATAGTGACACATTACCTTTCTCTCAATCTGTAATTAGGATTCCTTTTTTTTTTTTTCTTCAATAATTTTTATTAGTTTTTACATTATATACAGCAACATCATATGTCTAATTTACTATTATTATCAATTTTCTTCGTTCTCTTGCTATCATTATTTGAAAAAGAAGACATCTAAGCTTTTTTTTTTGTTTCAGTACTCTGGACAGCACTTTTTTATTGGTGGATGAATTTATCCACCAATCAGCAAGGACAACCCAGGTTGTTCACCAAAAATGGGCCGGCATTTAAACTTACATTCTTGCATTTCAAATAAAGATACCAAGAGAATGAAGACAATTTGATAATAGGAGTAAATTAGAAAGTTGCTTAAAATGTCATGCTCAATCTGAATCACGAAAGAAAATTTTTGGGTACAGTGTCCCTTTAACATTTCAGCAATACAAGAAAAAAATAATTTAACCAACAAAATAAATTTCTCATCCTGTATCCTATTCTTACACACATAATCAACTTACAAAATCAAGTATGAATACTACCATACTAAGGAGCAACATCAGATAAACAGAAAAGGAGAAGAAGGGAGAAAAAAAAAAAAAAAGGGAATTAAATTCTCTCTCTCCCCCCCCCCACGTCTCCCCCCCACCGTTACTCCGGCACTCCCACCCCGCCGTCCCCATTAGGTCGCTCCAACCAGCTATGTGGAAATACATTTAATAACGTCAACTCCGCAAAACTCACTGTTGATAGGAAGGGGGAAAGGATCATCTTTTGCCGCGGTATAGGGTATGATAAAATAACCGGAGACCACTTCCACAGAAATTTCTGAATTTTTTTCTCAGCAGCGTCATAAAGGTGATATGATTCAAATACTAATTGGTCTTGTAAAGTTTTAAAGACCATAGCTAGACCAGGGGCACTCTTAGCTTTCCAATTTTTCAAGATACAATGTCTAACAGCTAATATGATTGTGTTTAAACTATTTATAGTATTACAATTAATCACATCATTTGATGAGAAAAGAAAAATAATATCTCTCCCAGCTAATGCTATTGTTACTTTGTATAATTTATTGAACCAAAAGATAATTTTCAACCACAATTGTCTAACCTTAGGACATGTCCAAAACATATGAAGTAAGTCTGCCTTGCCATGTGCACATCGCGGACATAGATTAACTGGAGTCGGATAAAATTTAGATATTTTTCACGGTGATAGATAGAAATTATTAATCAACTTCATATGAGATTCTTTCCAAGATATAGGTTTCTTTCATGTAATTAGCAAGAGTCCATGAGCTAGTGACGTATGGGATATACATTCCTACCAGGAGGGGCAAAGTTTCCCAAACCTTAAAATGCCTATAAATACACCCCTCACCACACCCACAATTCAGTTTTACAAACTTTGCCTCCTATGGAGGTGGTGAAGTAAGTTTGTGCTAGATTCTACGTTGATATGCGCTCCGCAGCAGGTTGGAGCCCGGTTTTCCTCTCAGCGTGCAGTGAATGTCAGAGGGATGTGAGGAGAGTATTGCCTATTTGAATGCAATGATCTCCTTCTATGGGGTCTATTTCATAGGTTCTCTGTTTCGGTCGTAGAGATTCATCTCTTACCTCCCTTTTCAGATCGACGATATATTCTTATATATATACCATTACCTCTGCTGATTTTCGTTTCAGTACTGGTTTGGCTTTCTACAACATGTAGATGAGTGTCCTGGGGTAAGTAAGTAAGCTTATTTTCTGTGACACTCTAAGCTATGGTTAGGCACTTTTTTATAAAGTTCTAAATATATGTATTCAAACATTTATTTGCCTTGACTCAGGATGTTCAACATTCCTTATTTTCAGACAGTCAGTTTCACACTTGGGATAATGCATTTGTTTCAATCATTTTTTCTTACCTTAAAAAATTTGACTTTTTTCCTGTGGGCTGTTAGGCTCGCGGGGGCTGAAAATGCTTCATTTTATTGCGTCATTCTTGGCGCGGACTTTTTTGGCGCAAAAATTTTTTTTTTCTGTTTCCGGCGTCATAAGTTGCGTCATTTTTTGACGTTTTTTTGCGTCAAAAGTGTCGGCGTTCCGGATGTAGCGTCATTTTTGGCGCCAAAAGCATTTAGGCGCCAAATAATGTGGGCGTCTTATTTGGCGCTAAAAAATTTGGGCGTCATTTTTGTCTCCACATTATTTAAGTCTCATTATTTATTGCTTCTGGTTGCTAGAAGCTTGTTCACTGGCATTTTTTTCCCATTCCTGAAACTGTCATTTAAGGAATTTGATCAATTTTGCTTTATATGTTGTTTTTTCTATTACAGAAGATACTTCAGGAAAATCGCTGCCCGGTGCTGGAGCTACCAAGCTAAGTGTATCTGCTATATATTTTTGGTATCTGTTTCTCCAGCTGTTGTTTGTATTGCATGTCATGACAAACTTATTAATGCAGATAAAATTTCCTTTAGTACTGTTACATTACCTGTTGCTGTTCCGTCAACATCTAATTTTCAGAGTGTTCCTGATAACATAAGAGATTTTATTTTTTAAATCCATTAAGAAGGCTATGTCTGTTATTTCTCCTTCTAGTATACATAAAAGTCTTTTAAAACTTCTCTTTTTTCAGATGAATTTTTAAATGAACATCATCATTCTGATACTGATAATGGTTCTTCTGGTTCAGAGGTTTCTGTCTCAGAGGTTGATGCTGATAAATCTTTGTATTTGTTCAAGATGGAATTTATTCGTTCTTTATTTAAAGAAGTATTAATTGCATTAGAAATAGAGGATTCTGGTCCTCTTGATACTAAATCTAAACGTTTAAATAAGGTTTTTAAATCTCCTGTAGTTATTCCAGAAGTGTTTAATCTCCCTGATGCTATTTCTGAAGTAATTTCCAGGGAATGGAATAATTTGGGTAATTCATTTACGCCTTCTAAACGTTTAAGCAATTATATCCTGTGCCATCTGACAGATTAGAGTTTTTTGGGACAAAATCCCTAAGGTTAATGGAGCTGTCTCTACTCCTGCTATATGTACTACTATTCCTACGGCAGATAGTACTTCATTTAAGGATCCTTTAGATAGGAAAATTGAATCCTTTCTAAGAAAAGCTTACTTATGTTCAGGTAATCTTCTTAGACCTGCTATATTTTTAGCGGATGTTGCTGCAGCTTCAACTTTTTGGTTAGAAGCTTTAGCGCAACAAGTAACAGATCATAATTTTATAGCATTATTATTATTCTATAACATGCTAATAATTTTATTTGTGATACCATCTTTTGATATCATTAGAGTTGATGTCAGGTATATGTCTCTAGCTATTTTAGCTAGAAAAGCTTTATGGCTTAAAACTTGGAATGCTGATATGTCTTCTAAGTCAACTTTGCTTTCCCTTTCTTTCCAGGGTAATAAATTATTCGGTTCTCAGTTGGATTCTATTATCTCAACTGTTACTGGAGGGAAGGGAACTTTTTTACCAAAGGATAAAAAATCTAAGGTAAATTTAGGTCTAATAATCGTTTTTCTATCCTTTCCTCACAACAAGGAACAAAAGCCTGATCCTTCATCCTCAGGAGCGGTATCAGTTTGGAAACCATTTCCAGTTTGGAATATATCCAAGCCTTATAGAAACCTAAAGCCAGTTCCTAAATACCCATGAAGGTGCGGCCCTCGTTCCAGCTCAGCTGGTATGGGGCAGATTACGTTTTCTTCAAAGAAATTTGGATCAATTCCATTCACAATCTCTGGTTTAAGAACATTGTTTCAGAAAGGTACAGAATTGGCTTCAAGTTAAGGCCTCCTGCAAAGAGATTTTTTTCTTTTCCGTGTCCCAGTAAACACAGCAAAGGCTCAGCATTTCTGAAATGTGTTTCAGATCTAGAGTTGGCTGGAGTAATTATGCCAGTTCCAGTTCTGGAACAGGGGCTGGGGTTTTATTCTATCTCTTCATTGTACCAAAGAAGGTCAATTCCTTCAGACCAGTTCCGGATCTATCAATATTGAATCGTTATGTAAGGATACCAACATTCAAGATGGTAACTGTAGGACTATCCTGCCTTTTGTTTAGCAAGGGCATTATATGTCTACAATAGATTTACAGGATGCATATCTGCATATTCCGATTCATCCAGATCACTTTTAGTTTCTGAGATTCTCTTTTTAGACAAGCATTACCAGTTTTGTGGCTCTACCGTTTGGCCTAGCATCAGCTCCAAGAATTTTTTCAAAGGTTCTCGGTGCCCTTCTGTCTGTAATCAGAGAACAGGGTTTTGGTTTTTCCTTATTTGGACGATATCTTGGTACTTGCTCAGTCTTTACATTTTCGCAGAATCTCATACGAATCGACTTGTGTTGTTTCTTCAAGATCATGGTTGGAGGATCAATTTACCAATCAGTTCATTGATTCCTCAGACAAGGGTAACCTTTTTAGGTTTCCAGATAGATTCAGTGTCTATGACTCTGTCCTTGTCAGACAAGAGAAGTTTAACATTGATATCAGCTTGTCAAAACCTTCAGTCACAATCATTCCCTTGGGTAGCCTTATGCATGGAAATTTTAGGTCTTAGGACTGCCGCATCGGATGCGATCTCCTTTGCTCGTTTTCACATGCGACCTCTTCAGCTCTGTATGCTGAACCAATGGTGCAGGGATTACACAAAGATATCTCAATTAATATCTTTAAACCGATTATACGACACTCTCTGACATGGTGGACAGATCACCATCGTTTAGTTCAGGGGGCTTCTTTGTTCTTCCGACCTGGACTATAATCTCAACAGATGCAAGTCTTACAGGTTGAGGAGCTGTGTGGGGGTCTCTGACGGCACAAGGGGTTTGGGAATCTCAGGAGGTGAGATTACCGATCAATATCTTGGAACTCCGTGCAATTTTCAGAGATCTTCAGTCTTGGCCTCTCCTGAAGAGAGAGTTGTTCATTTGTTTTCAGATAGACAATGTCACAACTGTGGCATACATCAATCATCAAGGAGGGACTCACAGTCCTCTGGCTATGAAAGAAGTATCTTGAATTTTGGTTTGGGCGGAATCCAGCTCCTGTCTAATCTCTGCGGTTCATATCCCAGGTATAGACAATTAGGAAGCGGATTATCTCAGTCGCCAAACGTTGCTTCCGGGCGAATGGTCTCTTCACCCAGAGGTATTTCTTCAGATTGTTCAAATGTGGGAACTCCAAGAAATAGATCTGATGGCTTCTCATCTAAACAAGAAACTTCCCTGGTATCTGTCCAGATCCCGGGATCCTCGGGCGGAGGCAGTGGATGCATTATCACTTCCTTACAAGTATCATCCTGCCTATATCTTTCCGCCTCTAGTTCTTCTTCCAGGAGTATTCTCCAAGATTCTAAGGAATGCTCGTTTGTCCTGCTGGTAGCTCCAGCATGGCCTCACAGGTTTTGGTATGCGGATCTTGTCCGGATGGCCTCTTGCCAGCTGTGGACTCTTCCGTTAAGACCAGACTTTCTGTCGCAAGGTTCTTTTTTCCATCAGGATCTCAAATCCTTAAATTTTAAGGTATGGAGTTTGAACGCTTGATTCTTGGTCAAAGAGGTTTCTCTGACTCTGTGATTGATACTATGTGACAGGCTCGTAAATCTGTATCTAGAGAGATATATTATAGAGTCTGGAAGACTTATATTTCTTAGTGTCTTTCTCATCTTTTTTCTTGGCATTCTTTTTGAATACCGAGAATTTTTCAGTTTCTTCAGGATGGTTTAGATAAAGGTTTGTCCGCAAGTTCCTTGAAAAGACAAATCTCTGCTCTTTCTGTTCTTTTTCTCAGAAGTATTGCTACTCTTCCTGATATTCATTGTTTTGTACAAGCTTTGGTTCGTATAAAACCTGTCATTAGGTCAATTTCTCCTCCTTGGAGTTTGAATTTGGTTCTGGGGGCTCTTCAAGCTCCTCCTTTTGAACCCATGCATTCTTTGGTCTTTATATTACTTTCTTGGAAAGTTTTGTTTCTTTTGGCCATCTCTTCTGCCAGAAGAGTCTCTGAATTATCTGCTCTTTCTTGTGAGTCTCCTTTTCTGATTTTGCATCAGGATAGGGCGGTGCTGCAAACTTCTTTTGAATTTTTTTCCTAAGGTTGTGAATTCTAACAACATTAGTAGAGAAATTGTGGTTCCTTCATTATGTCCTAATCCTATGAATTCTAAGGAGAAATCATTGCATTCTTTGGATACTGTTAGAGCTTTGTAATATTATGTTGAAGCTACTAAGTCTTTCCGAAAGACTTCTAGTCTATTTGTCATCTTTTCCGGTTCTAGAAAAGGCCAGAAAGCTTCTGCCATTTCTTTGGCATCTTGGTTGAAATCTTTATTTCATCATGCCTATGTCGAGTCGGGTAAAATTCCGCCTCGAAGGATTACAGCTCATTCTACTAGGTCAGTTTCTACTTCCTGGGCGTTTAGGAATGAAGCTTCGGTTGATCAGATTTGCAAAGCAGCAACTTGGTCCTCTTTGCATACTTTTACTAAATTCTACCATTTTGATGTGTTTTCTTCTTCTGAAGCAGTTTTTGGTAGAAAAGTACTTCAGGCAGTGGTTTCAGTTTGAATCTTCTGCTTATGTTTTTCATTAAACTTTATTCTGGGTGTGGATTATTTTCAGCAGGAATTGGCTGTCTTTATTTTATCCCTCCCTCTCTAGTGACTCTTGCGTGGAAAGATCCACATCTTGGGTAGTCATTATCCCATACGTCACTAGCTCATGGACTCTTGCTAATTACATGAAAGAAAACATAATTTATGTAAGAACTTACCTGATAAATTCATTTTTTTCATATTAGCAAGAGTCCATGAGTCCCGCCCTTTTTTGTGGTGGTTATGATTTTTTTGTATAAAGCACAATTATTCCAATTCCTTATTTTATATGCTTTCGCACTTTTTTCTTATCACCCCACTTCTTGGCTATTCGTTAAACTGAATTGTGGGTGTGGTGAGGGGTGTATTTATAGGCATTTTAAGGTTTGGGAAACTTTGCCCCTCCTGGTAGGAATGTATATCCCATACGTCACTAGCTCATGGACTCTTGCTAATATGAAAGAAATGAATTTATCAGGTAAGTTCTTACATAAATTATGTTATTTTACATTTACCCATGGCCTTTAAAACTCTGATTAAATGAGTCATGCTCTACTGAAGGAGATATAAAGACCCATGCCTTACATAGCTTATCCACAATAAGCTGACTCTGTTTACTCAACAAAATGTCATACATCAGGGAAATCAACGCATCTCCTGCAGTAAATTTTTGTACACATAACTTAATATCTGCCCAGATCATTGTGGGCATAATACGCCACTTCTGTCCTACAACAAAGTGCCGGATTTGAAAATAAGCAAATAAATCAGCCCTATTAATCCCAAATTTGCTAAAAATATCATCTGCTGATACCATTTGACAACCTTCATCCAGAACTTGTTTTACATAAAGTAAACCTTTTCCCGCCCAATCGCTGAATGTTTTTTGATATAACCCCGGTAAAAAACTCGGATTACCTACAATAGGTAAAAACTCAGAAAAAGAGAAATCCAAACCTAAAAAGGTACAAAATTTATGCCAGGAGGATACAATATTTTTAATCGAAATGAGGCAACTTCTGTACTGGGGAGTGTATAATAGCTTTTAAAGAGAATGGCGCAATTAAAAAAGTGTCTATTTCTTCAGATGATACTATGCTGGATCCTGCAATCCAATCTATCTCTATTTTAACCAAGGCAGCTAAATTATAAAATTTTATATTAGGCAGCGCTAATCCCGCTGCGCCTACCTTTTGCATTAGTCTTTCCAAACCAATTCGAGACTTTTTATTATTCCAAATAAATTTGGAAAAGACGGCATTAATTAGTTTCACATCCTTATTTAAAATAAATAACGGAAGATTCTGCAATGGATACAGCAAACGCGGAAAAATAATAACTTTAATTAGATTGACACGCGCTGTAAAAGAGAGTGGAAATACTGCCCACACCTGTAAATCTGCAATAATTTTCTGAAATAGTGGCTCATAATTAGGTTTATACCAGTGACTAGGATTTCTATGCAAAACCAGACCCAGATATTTAATAGCGTCAACTTGTTTAAATGGACTGTTGGGTACTATAGTCTGAATGTTGTTTAGACCCATTAATTCACTCTTTTCTAAGTTTATCCTATACCCAGAAAAGGAGCTCAAAATTTTCAACGTATGCAGAATCAGCGGGATAGGGTACCAATCAAAACTCCCGATAAAACTTTTCTAAACTGTATTGCTAGCGGCTCCAAAGCAATATTAAAAAGTAACGGGGATAAAGGACATCCCTGTCTGGTTCCTCTTTGGAGTATTATTTTAGGGGATAAAGTCCCATTGATCAAAATGAAAGAAATAGGATTATGATATATTTTACATATAAATTGTACAAATTCGCCTTTAAACCCAAACTGATCTAATGCTCGAAATAGGTATTCCCATACAATCGAGTCAAAGGCTTTAACCGCATCCAGAGACAGAATAGCAGCATCCTGCCACAATGGCGTCTGTTTACTCTTATCCACATTCCACGCATAGTCCAAAAAGTTAACCAATTTACGAATATTTTTAGAAGGGTTTCTACCTGCCATAAATCCAGTTTGATCTGGATGGATAATTTTGTGTAAAAAGATAGATAACCTGGATGCAATAATCGACATTAAAATTTTATAATCTATATTTAAGACTGAAATTTGCCTATATGAGGCCGGATCCTCCGCGTTTTTATCCTTCTTTAAGATGAGTGAGATATTAGCTGCTGAAAAATAATCTGAGATAGAGCTCTGAGAACAAAAGTAAGAATTAAAAAGGTTTTCTAATATTAGAGGTAACTCTTTGTTTAGGCATCTATAAAACTCTGCAGGGAATCCATCCGGACCTGCTGCTTTATTTAGCTTTAAGTTATCTATTGCTTTGCTAATTTCTACTGAAGTAATTGGAGCGTAATCAACCGAGATTTTAGGTACCTCTATCATATTCCAAAAGAGATCTTGCTTCACATTATCTATTTCAATTCGGGTATATAACTGTTGATAGTAAGTGTGAAAGATTTCTACGATTCCTTTAGTCTCAGTGACTCTACCTTTGTCTGAGTGAATAGATAGAATGAGATTTCTCTTTTTCCTCGCTTTAGACAATCTAGCCAGATATTTCGCGGAGCAACCATGTACTCCTCTAAAATACAAGTTAATTTTTGTCTCTTCTTCAACTAATTTTTGTTTTAGGAAGAGATCTCTTTCTTTTCTGTTCTTTCTGTATTTTCCCCAATTAGCCGCTGTCGGATATGAACAGTATATTCTATAGGAGTTCTTGACTTGGTTTGTAATTTGGATTTCTCGTGCTCTATTCTTTTTCTTCCCTATGCTCACATATGCTTGAATCTCTCCCCGGATAACAGCTTTAAAAGCTTCCCAGAGGGATAACGAGTTGCAACAAACTACCCCAGCAAAAACATGGCTACACAGATTTTCTACCCTTCTACACTCCGGTCATTCCGCCCAGGCAAAAGAAACCAATATTAAATTAATGATGCGGTGGTATCTAACACCAGCCAGAATCAAATATATATATTCACAAGCCTCAGGTTCATGCTGGAGGGGATGTCCGGAGGAAGGTCATTTATCCCATATTTGGTGGAGCTGCGATCATATTAAACCTTATTGGTCTGATATTTTCTCAAATATCAACAAAATATTAAATACCCAATTAACACCTAGCCCAGAAATTATAATGCTGAAACAACAGCCAGCAATCACATGTAAAATAAGACTACATTTATACCACATCTTGCTAAATGCAGCCAACCAGATAATACCAAGAAAATGGAAAACGGCAGTAGTGCCTACCACACTAGAATGGATAGAATTAGTCAACAGAAACTTGCTATTAGAAAGATTCTATTACCTCAAACTAGATCAGCTTTCATTACACCAGGAGATGATGTTTCTGTGGGAATCATTTAGGTATAGAAAATAAGTTATTCAAGCAAGCCCACGAGTAAACATGTAGTATTAATGAGGAAAACATTCTCAAACTTTTTTGACTGACCTATGCTCTTATTCTCTTCTTATTTCTTATCTTCTTTCTCTTTTCTTTCTCTTTTCCCTTTCTTTAATCTCAGTTTAATTTCTATAAGACAATTGATAAGATTTAGAATTCATACCAGAAATAGAAGGAATTAGATTTCTGGAGTCCTCCCTTAACCGACAGTTGGAAGGCTTTTATGCCACATACATCATCCTAGATTCCATGAGCCTACCACTACCACAGTGATACTGTGAAGAGAATTTTAAGCACGGGACAATCCAGAAAGACTTTAAGTAATATGTTTTGCATCATATTGTAACATTTACCTACTCTTGTGTAGGAACTTTGTAATGTTTATCTTTTTTGTCTTATTGTTAAAGTTTTATGATAAACTTAAATAAAAATAATATATATATATATATATAAAAAAAAAAGCTTCCCAGAAGACCTCTGGTTTATGAAAGCAACATAGATTCTCATTATAATAGCGCTGCCACACTATTTTTAAAAAGTTAACAAATTTAGGGTTAGTGTATAAATGACGGGGGAAAACAAATCTAGGAATTTCACCCCTTTCTTTATTACCTGAAAGGAAAGATAATGAGACTATAGCGTGATCTGATACACAGATCTCTCCCATTGTACTTTCTAGATCCTGCATTAGCAGTATTTCAGAAATTAAAAAAAAATCTATTCTAGAAAAAGTGCGGTGTGCTTTCGATTCGCATGAGAATGCCACTATATCCGGATTTTTAAACCTCCAGACATCAACCAACTTCAGCTTTGAACAAAATTGTCTTAAATATTTAGCGTATCTAATATAAGTCATTCTATTTTTTTTTTAAAGTCTATCTAACTCTGGGCTAAGAGTTACATTAAAATCCCCTCCTAAAATTATATTCTCTGTAACAAACGGAAATAACTTCAGCTTCATCTTTTCCCAGAAGCCAACCGAAAACTTGTTTGGGGCATATACATTACATATGACTAATTTCCAGTTTTTCACTTGTATCTGAAGAAGGATAAACCTAGCTGCCGGGTCAAATTCAACATTAATTATTTTATAATCTAATTCTTTGTGCAAAAGTATAGCAACCCCGCATTTTCTAGCTGCCCCTGAGGTACAGAGAACATCCCCCACCCACTTTATCTTTAACTTGGCTGCTTCTTGTTCATTAAGATGGGTCTCCTGCAAGAGTACCACATCAGGTTTATACCCGGCTAAAGTTTTGATTACTAATTTACGTTTAGCGGGGGAGGTTATCCCCCCTACGTTCCAAGATATAACTTTAATTCCTTCTCTCATCCACCATTAAAATCAATACAACACATCCCAGGGGAGGGCCGGAGGGGAGGGCAAATCACATGGGTAGGGAAAAGCACCAGGCGGGAAACGGAGAGAGGGAAGGAGAGAGAGAAAAAAAAGAAAAAAAAAGGGGGAGGGGGAAAAAACAAAACACATAAAATACAGTATAACAACTTCACTGTTTCCATCAACATATAATCCCTATTAGAAAAAAAAAGCTCCATATAGGACAATCTTTCCCTTATATGAAATCTGCAACTTTTACCCTGTCTCTATAAATTTTTTAACATCTGCCACCTCATCAAAAGAATATTTAGTACCTTTGTCCTCAACAATAATACAAGCTGGATATACCAGGCAAGCTTTTACCCCTTTATTTATCAATTGCGAGCAATATGGGGCCATTAGTTTTCTTTTGGAGGAAGTCTCATATGAAAAGTCCTGGAACAACAGAATTCGATTCTTTCCAAAAATAGGGGGATCATTTTTTTTAAATAATTTCAGTATTTGAATTTTGTCTTGAAATTTTAACAATTTGAAAATACAAATTCTGTTCCTCGTGACTCCATCTGAGAGAGATTTCTTTGGGCCCAACCTATGTGCTCGTTCTATCACCAGGGGTAACAACTTAGGGGACATCCCTAATGTTTGTGGTAATGTAGTTGAGGTAAATTTCAATAGATACTCATACTCTGGTGTTTCTGGGAGGTCCACTATCCTAATATTGTTACGCCTGGGACGATCCTCAAGATCTTCCAGGCGTAACTGCATACTTTTAATTTTAGCTTCCTGTTTCTGAATTAAGTCTCCATGAATATGAGATATGTCTTCTACCTCAGAGATTCTAGTCTCGGCCTCAGTTAATCTGTTCAAAAACTGCCTAACTTCAGAAGATAATGTAACTAACTCAGCAGAGATAGTCCCTAACTCTTTCTTAATTGCTTCGAATTGTGGAGAAAATACCTCTGTTAGCTGTGAGATCAGTGTTTGTGAATCAGAAGACATTTTATTAGTTTCTATTGAGCTATCCAAACTGGTATCTGTCATATTACTTTTTTTATCTTTTACAGGCATTTTGGGTGAATTAGATTTCACCTGAGTGATAAATCTATCCATTAAGGATAGAACAATAAAAAAAAAAAATCAAGTGCACATTGAAGTGAAGACCCACAAATACAACAAAAACAAGAAATCAACTATAAAAAAAGTCTCAATACCCCCCTCCCACCCTTTTCCCCTTATATTATATTTAAATTTTTTTTAGTGTGAAACAGCTATAGTAGTGTTACTACAATAGTGTTAATAGTGCATAGTAGTGCATACAGGCCTGTAAATCTCTACTACCTTAACCAGTTAGTTTAGCTGTTCTTATATTTCTATGGGCTTGTCTCCTTCCAGATAACATACAAAGGGCTCTCCAGCTCCCTTGAATCTCAGTTTAATTTCTGCTTTATATGTGCTTGTAAATCACTTTAATACAAACTTGCACACCCAGTTTTAGTTGCCTAAAACTAATTGTTAGCTCTCTATAACAGGGAGAATACAAAGAACAATGTATTGGCAATTAAATAATACACAAGTACCTATAACCACCTTTGCAACACATCACTGTATATATGCAAGCGATCAAGCCCACTATGCCAATCTCAATGTCTCCCTTTAAATGATCAAATTTAACAAAAATCTATTTTAACAGATCAGAGCAGAATTAAACATACTATCTATTCCCTCAAATTTCAGCTTACTCAGCGCGTACATAATAATACATTATCTTATTTCTTTATCCAAATATCATATCTGGCAAATTTCGTAAATTAATATGTTGTCCTCTGCTTCTGTGCAGCAAAAACAGTTCTGAAGTATGCTCTTTAATAATAACTTAAGCGTCTTCCATATGAGCATATACCTAATAAAGCAAAATGTTCACAAACGATACCCACACTGATGTGGCAGCACGGATTAATTCCAGGAATATCCCCTCTTCTTATTCTCTATCAGAAAACAGGAATAAGGTCACTAGATCTGTTTGATAGAAGAAGGCACAGCCGCCAATCCTCCGCCCAGTGACTACAGCAAACTGAAGGGGTACTCAGTTCCATTTAGCAAAAACAGGCACAGGGAGAATTAACTTACATATCCCGCTCAATTCTCCTCCAACTGTATCGGCTACGACCTGCAGGGCCGCTCCTCCGCCTGAATAACTCACACACTGCTCCGTTACTCTATGTGTGCTCCATGCAGACGAGGAGCGTGACGTCAAGTTCTTCACACACCTCCGCTTCCTATTGGTAGGTTGGGGAGGCTCAATCGCAGGGCAACTCTTGGATTGGTCAGCTCCCTTCTTCTGCTGTGACACCATTTTAATAGCTATCGAGAAGACCT
Source organism: Bombina bombina (assembly GCF_027579735.1). Classification (NCBI taxonomy): domain Eukaryota; kingdom Metazoa; phylum Chordata; class Amphibia; order Anura; family Bombinatoridae; genus Bombina; species Bombina bombina. The sequence continues at coordinate 583,935,110 of NC_069499.1, forward strand.
ACAGTGGCCCGGGATAATCCTTTGCACTAGCCGAGCCCTAGGAGGTGTAACCACCCCACAACAGGCACGGCTCTCCTTCCTTGACTTAAGCAAGGCCCTTGTCACAGTTCAGCTCCAGGCGCTCTGTAAAGCCTCGGCACTGCTGCTACAATTCCCAACCCTAGCGAACAACGCTGCTGCCAGCTGGGTCCTTAGATCATGTTCAATAAATATAGAGACAGGCTCAAAGTAACGATTTTAACCGCATTGTTTAGCCCTTTTTCTTTCTTTCAAGTTTTTATTCACAGGGTGAAGTTGCGGCTCGGAATAGAAGCCGTTAGCAAAGTCTTTTGAAGGTTTCCTGCCAGGGCCAGAATCTATTTGTCCAACTCCCTAGGGTGCTGTCGTACACCAGCAACGGGAGAGATGGCCACAGGAGAGCGTTGTACACAGCTGCTCACTCTCCATGCAACACGCCAGCCTCAGCGTGCGCTCCTGAACAGCTCCTCCCACCGGAAACCATCCGTGCACATTTTGTTCTCAGGTTTCCTACCACTACCCATAAATGCTATGGCCCAGATTACAAGTGGAGCGCTATAAAGCAATATATATAGCAATAAAATATCCTAGTGGTCACTGGGAAAGATAGTAGTACATCAATAAGATATCCAAAAATGTCACAGATACAGTCCCAGCAGCAGTGTTTACTAAAACCTTATCTTCAGACTGTATAAACAGATTGCTGGTATATTACAGCTATTCTGAGGCATATCTTCATCTGTAAACAGGGTGCAGATATTCATTAATTGCAGTATTAATGTTTTAAGCAGTGAATAGTTAATTGCAGCTATTTGTTGACATGTATTAATTGGTTAAAGATAACCAAGCTAGGTTACAAAAGTCCTGTAGCAGTCAGTGTCTCAGTTTATATGATGCACATATCCTGACAGCGATATAACTACAGCATACTTGGTTACTCAAGGGGTTATGTATTATCTATATATATAAAAGAAGTCCTGACTCCTGACTGACTGATCAACGCCCAGCTCAAACCGTTTAACCTAGGAACGTGAAATTTGGAAGTTACTTTGTTTTTATGACGTAGGAACCCACAAAGGAAGGATTTTTGGAAATTACGCCCCTAAGAGGGTGAAAAAGGGGGGTGATATTTTTTTTACAAGGAAACCTATATCTCAAAAACCGACAATGTTACATGTGAAAATTGGTATTTAGATTCTCCTTGAAAAATAAAGATTTCCTCAAAATCCACTTAAAGTGAATGTAAATTTTGATGCTAAAGTGCCCGGTTTTTAAAAATTCGATTAAAAAGCGGGGCACTTTAAGTCATCAAAATTTACATTTCACTCCTGTTGTGAACCTTTTAATCTTGACAGCTGCTCCAGCTTCCTCCACCCGTCGGAAAGCCTCTTCCTGGGTCTAAAATGAGGAATCCAGCTTCCTCCAATCACGGCGTTGAATCAGACACTTTTTCTTTGTTCTCTAGCTATCTTTATTTGAAAAAGAAGGCATCTATACGGGTTTTTTGGTTCAGTACTCAGGACAGCACATTTTTATTTGTGGATGAATTTATCCACCAATCAGCAAGAACAACCCAGGTTGTTCACCAAAAATGGGCCGAAATCTAATCTTACTTTCTTGCATTTCAAATAAAGAAACCAAGAGAATGAAGACAATTTGATAATAGGAGTAAATTAGAAAGTTGCTTAAAATTTTATGCTCTATCTAAATCACGAAAGAAAACATTTGGGTTCAGTGTCCCTTTAAGGGGGGTCAAAAGAGGGGGGCTTATTTATGAGGATTCCTGATGTAAGTTTAGTAAGTGCTCCGAACTTCCACTGCTGCCTCCTGTGTACCTGTCGGCCTTCTTTACGCTGCACGCTTTCTGCTGCACGCCCTGTGTCACAAACCGGAAGTCCCTCCGGGAACTTGTCCGCATGGAACCGGTGCTAAAGGGAAAAGGGGGAAGCCTCACCTCCGCTCCCCAATCATGTTTCACAGAGGATGTTTCACAGAGGATACAACAATCCCGGCACATCGGTAAGGATGCTTCCAACAGCGGAGATTAGTTAAGAGCAAACTAATTTATTTTAGAGGATAAAAACACGTTTTGTCAGCAGAGACGTAACTTTCTCAATGACTACTCAGTAATTGAGGAAGTTACGTCTCTGCTGACGAAACGCGTATGACTGGCTACTATTTCTCATGTTCTGGTGTTTTATCCTCTGAAATAAACAAGTTTGTTCTTAACTAATTTCCTGTGTTAGAAGCATCCTTACCGATGTGCCGGGATTGTTGCATCCTCTGTGATTTATGAGGATACTTTTATCTCAAAGAGAGAAAGAAATAGTACTGGCACTAGGACCTGGTTACTAAGGAAAAAGGTCTGAATCTAAAACTCTGTCTGGTGCTACCCCTAATATAACTAATACAAAAAAGAGAGAAGAAAGTTAAAGGAGCCTGACTAACACTCTTTCCTAATAAGATAATAGTGAATATTTAAGTTAAAATTATATAACTTTAAAGGGACACTAAACCCCAAAAAATTATGTCATGATTCAGATAGAGAATACAATTTTAAACAACATTCCATTTTACTTCTATGATATATTTTGCTTCATTTTTTAGATATCCTTTGTTGAAGGAATAGCAATGCACATGGGTGAGCCAATAACATGAGGCATCTATGTGCAGCAACCAATCAGCAGCTACTGAGCATATCTAGATATGCTTTTCAGCAAAGCATATCAAGAAAATAAAACAAATTAGATAATAGAAATAAATTAGAAAGTTGTTTAAAATTGCATGCTCTTTCTAAACCATGAAATAAAAAATTGGGGTTTCATGTCCCTTTAATGATTTGCGTTAAAAAATGAGGACAAATCCTCTATACACACCCCACCAACCGTGGATAGCTAAAAACACTGTGTAAACACCCCCCTTTTTCCTGGCCGATAACTGCATGCGTCAGCTTCAGGTGCCAGGGGTGAAAAACACGAAAATAGCTAAAAGTTAAAGGGCCATAATACCCAAATATTTAAACACTTGAAAGTGATACAGCATAGCTGTTCCTCAGTAGCCACCTCCCATTGTAAAGGATTTCTAAGCAGCATATTAGTATGTCTGTCCTAGGACAGCTGAAAGGATGAGCCTCGTGAACTCTCATATTATTTCACCAATCAGGTAAAGGAAGCTTACTATGAAATCTCATGAGAGTTAAGTCAAATCTCATGAGATCACAGTAAGAGTTCATGACCTCAGCACTGCTGATGGGCTGCTGTTCATTTCTTCATTTTTTTTTATTTTTTTTTACCTGCAGCTGGGAGCAGCTGAGTATAACTTTTTACACAGAACTAACTCTGCTGAGCTGAGGAGATTGTGAGGTAAGATATCTTCCTTTTTTACATAGAGATGCTCAGGTGATATTTTCCTGTCAGCCTTTTACAGTTATACTGCATCAGTTTCAAGTGATTTAGCATATGAGTATTATGTCCCTTTAACACAAACGCTTTTCGGCCTATATGCTGGGCTTTTTCAATGTTAGAAATGAAAAGCCGAAGCCATAATGCCGTCTTCCTTATAAGGGCCCTATTTTACACAGAACATCAATCAATAATAGAAAACGCTCACCACTGAGCCAATCGGCACTGTCAGGTTATTTATCCAGGGGCGTGTAACATCCATTTACATCGTCATAGGTTGGTCCTGTTAATGACCTCACATAGTGGGCGGCATTTATTGTGGAAACTGATATCCTATGTATTTTACGACCGTAACAATGCTATTGTTGCATATTTAATGTGAATTGTATGTGTATGTTGAGATCCGCTACTACGCAAACCTCTAACATGTGTAGTGCTACTAATCTTTGTGCTGAGTCGAAGTAGTCCTTCTGGTGAATCATATGGTTTCTTTTACCTATGTTCCCTGAACTTCTGCATTTACAGATAGAACACACAAACGAGTAGGTTATTATACACATTACTTGTACAATTATCACACAAACATGCCCTCCAGCGAAATAGAAAAAAAACATCATTATATATGAATTTTCCGAGGCAAGAGAATGCTCAGTGTCATATTTTTTAACGCTGGTTTCCATTAAGTAATTGATCAATATTATAGGTTATTATCACAATATTCCACACAAATGAATTCTTTACTTGCAAGTCGATAATATTAAGATCCCTCATTTTACAGAAAAACCCAATAATTATTAGCTTCATTCATTTCCATTTGGCATACCTGAATTCAGTCTGAAGATCCAATTGGTTTCCTTTTGAAGAAGTATTTGTTCATATCCCCCACCTCTGATGCCAGGTTTTAATTTTTCGAGCCCCCAACATCTAAAAGTTCCACTATTTCCACCATGGTATTGCAAAAAATGTCTTGCCACACTTGTAATTTGTTTGCCATTCTCAAGATCTTTGCGTGCATTACGAATATTGCTCAAATGCTCTGTCATGCATTTTCCCATCTTTCTAGTGGTCATACCAACATAGAACCGGTCACAATGGCATGACAAACAGTATATAACATTAGTGCTTTGGCAATTGATGTGAGTGTTGATCTTCCATTTTTGTTAAATCTGTCAACCATGACTTCTTTTTTTACTATGTTTTGGCACACTTTACAGTCCCCACATGGAATATAGCCCTTATAAAGTGGGGGTTTCCTTGTAATTCTTTCGAAATGACTTTTGGTTAGGCGATCATTAAAATTGTGTGCTATTCTAAATGTGAACAAGGGTCTCTCTGGTAGTATGGATCTTAATTGTTCACACCCCCCCCCTCAAGATGTGCCAATGTTTTCTAAATATGTTTTAAATTTGTTCACTTTGGTAGTTATAGGTGGAGATGAATCTAAGTGGGTTGGTTGTACTACGCTCTTTGGGTTTTAATAGTTCATTCCTGTCTTTTGCAAGGGCTTTGTGGTATGCCCTAGCCAGTGACTTCCTGGAATACCCTTGTTGCAGAAGTCTATCCATTAAGTCTGATACAGCCTTTTTAAACAATCTAAATGTAGTGCTGTTTCGTCTAATTCTTAGATAATCTCCAACTGGTAACCCCCTAACTGTAGAGGGGTGGTGGTAGCTTGATACATGCAAAATGTTATTTGTTGCAGTCGGTTTCCTATAGACATCAGTCTCTAGTCTATTATCAACCTTCTTAATAACCAGATCTAAGAATACCACAATATCTACATTTGATGTGTATGTTAAAAAAAGGCCAAAGGGATTAACATTCAGTACCTTAATAAACTCCTCTAATGTTTCCACTGGTCCATTCAATATTAATAAAATATCATCTATATATCTGGACCATTGGGGTATATGTTGGGTATAGCTCTTTAAAGAATCATGAAAAACTACCATTTCCTCCCACCAGCCCAGATATATATTCACGTAGGTGGGGGCACATGAAGTGCCCAGCAGTGCCACATGTTTGTAAATAAAATTTGTCATTGAATACAAAGTAGTTATGGTTTAATACGTATTTAAGCAGTTTGATAATAAAATCTTTAGTCTCATTAGCCATTGAAGTATTTTTCCCAAGGCAATGAGCTACTGCTTTGCATCCCCATTCAGTTTGGATGCTCGTATACAGCGATTCTACATTGTATGTAACCAATAGAGAATTCAACGTCACATTAATATCTTGGATCTTATTTAATATGTGCATTGTGGCTCTCGTATGTGAGGGAAGAGCTTCAACTATGTATCTTAATCTGGCGTCCAAGTATCTGCTGGCCCCCTCCGTAAGGGAGCCGATTCCAGACACAATCTGTCTCCCTGGAGGACAAGAAATGTCCTTGTGTATTTTGGGTAGTAGATACAAGGTTGTAACCTTAGGATTTTTAACTTCAAGGAATTTATATTCTTTTTGATCGATAGAGCCTTCTGCTTGAGCGTTAGTTATTAACTTGCTATATTGCACTAAAAAAGTTTCAGTGGGGTTCCATAGTAAGCGTTTGTAATTGTTCTTATTACTTAATTGTTTGATGGCCTCTGCTACATACATTGGTGTTGGCCAAATCACAATATTACTCCCCTTGTCGCTATTTTTGATCTTTACATCTGTCCATCCATTCAGATATTCTCTTAGAGCATCTATTTCTTGTTTAGGTAGGTTTCCCCCTAAAGTACTATTTTTCTCTTTAATAGATTAGATGTCATTACAGACCAAATTTAAGAATGTTATAGTGTTAGGTGAAACATTGCTGGGCGGTACAAAGTGGGATTTAGTTTGTAAAATTTTACGCCAACTATTGTCTGTTGGTTCATTACTTGTTGGTTCAGATTCCCCAAGCAGAGTAATAAGGTGGAGTCACTGACATACATACGGTACAAAGTGGGATTTAGTTTGCAAGATTTTACACCAAATATTGTCTGTTGGTTCATTACTTGTTGGTTCAGATTCCCCAAGCAGAGTAATAAGGTGCAGTCGCTGACATATCAGCTGTGTCCAATGAACCTATATCTACATTATTTGAAAAAAAACTATTTGAACAAAATCTTTCTTGCAAATAAACGGGTGTCTTCGATGACTTCGAACTTCTCAATATAGATGGTGGGTACGAATGACAGCCCTTTTTTTGAGCACTGAGATGTGTGTTTGTGTTAGTGTTTTATCTGATAAATTAATAATGTTTAAACCAGGTTAATCTATTTCCTTCTGTTGAACTTGGTTTTCTGATTGAAACGGACTTGACTTCTTGTGCGAGGTTTGTTTGCTCCTTCCCCTCCGGATTCTCCTCCTAAAGTGACACTCTCCTTATTAGTATGTGGTTTTATTCTATTTTTCAATATGGGTTTGGGTGTTCTTTCCCCATCTGAGTTTTCTGTGTCAGTGATATCACAGTCTTTGTCAGAGATATCTGAGTCCAAGTTAATCATTTTACACTGACTCCATAAGTATACTGTGCTTTTGGTGTAATCAGTCAAATCTCTGTCAATTTTCTTTTCTTTTTTGTCGGAGATAAACTTAGCAAATCTTTCTACCTCGCCCTTAATTTTGTTATATGATTTTTGGAAATCTTCCCTTAATTCATATTGTTTTAATTCCTCACTTAGCTTTGTTATTTCCCCAGTAACATCAGTCAGTTTAGCTATTTCATGTTCCACTAAATAACCTATTAGTTTTAAAGAACATTCTGTAAGAGCACCCTCCCATTTTAGTTTGAACTTGGTTTAAAGTCGCTAAAAGATGGGAATAATTTTAGGCTTAAACCTTTAGGGACTACATTATTGTCCTGGTAGAAATTGTACATTCCAATATTCCATTGTCTTTTGATTCGTTTTTCCCAATTCTTTTCAAATCTTTCAATTTTCACCATCATTAGCATTTTTATTTTTTAAATCTATAGTCAGATTCTTAATGTCTTCAGACCACTTTAGCATCTCTGCTTTTAAGTCAAAGGTAGCCATTCTGTCTTCGGCTTGTCATTTTTAACATTGAAAAAGTCCAGCATATAGGCCGAAACGCATTTGTGTTAACTTTTAGCTATTTTCGTGTTTTTCACCCCTGGCACCTGAAACCGACGCTTGCAGTTATCGGCCAGGAAACAGGGGGGTGCTTACACAATGTTTTTAGCTATCCACGGTTGGTGGGGTGTGTATAGAGGATTTGTCCTCATTTTTTAATGCATATTATTAAAGTTATATCATTTTAACTTAAATATTCACTATTATCTTATTAGGAAAGAGTGCTAGTCAAGCCCCTTTAACTTTCTTCTCTTTTTTTTGTATTAGTTATATTAGGAGTAGCACTGGACTGAGTTTTAGATTCAGCCCCTATTCCTTAGCAACCAGGTCCTAGTGCCAGTACTATTTCTTTCTCTCTTAAATTGTAATTATTGCATGGGGAACTTAATCTCCACTTTTCCTTTGTACTTGAGCACAAGACTAAAAAAAGACAGAATGGCTACCTTTGACTTAGGAGCAGAGATTCTAAAGTGGTCTGAAGAATCTGACTATAGATTTAAAAAATAAAAATTCTAATGATGGTGAAAATAATGGGGAATGGTTAAAAGATTTCAATTGAAAAAATTAGGAAAAAAACTAATCAAAAGACAATGGAATTTTGGAATGTACAATTTCTACCAGGACAATAATTTATCGACTTTAAACCAGAGTTCAAATTAAAGTGGGAGGGTACTCTCACAGAATGTTCTTTAAAATTAATAGGTTATTTAGTGGAACATGAAAAAGATAAACTGACTGATATTACTGGGGAAATAACAAAAATAAGTAATGAATTAAAACAATATGAATTAAGGGAAGATTTCCAAAAACCATATAACAAAATTAAGGGCGAGGTGGAAAAATTTGCTAAGTTTATCTCCGACAAAAAAGAAAAGAACATTGACAGAGATTTGACTGATTATACCAAAGGCACAGTATACTTATGGAGTCACTGTAAAATGACTGACTTGGACTCAGATATCTCTGACAAAGACTATGATACCACTGACACACAAAACTCAAATAGGGAAAGAACACCCAAACCCATATTGAGAAATAGAATAAAACCACATACTAATAGGGAGAGTGTCCCTTTAGGAGGAGAATCCGGAGGGGAAGGGGCAAACAAACCTCACACAAGACGTCAAGTCTGTTTAAATCAGAAAACCAAGTTCAACAGAAAGAAATAGATGAACCTAGTTTAAACATTATTAATCTATCAGATAAAACACTAACACAAATACACATCTCAGTGCTCAAAAGAAGAATGTCATTCGTACCCACCATCTATATTGAGAAGTTCGAAGTCATCAAAGACACCCATTTATTTGCAAGAAAGATTTTGCTCATAAAGTATTTTTTTTAACAATGCAGATATAGGTTCATTGGGCACAGCTGATATGTCAGCACTTAGGAACCTTATTACTCTGCTCGGGGAATCTGAAATAACAAGTAATGAACCAACAGACAATAGTTGGCGTAAAAACTAAATCCCACTTTGTACCGCCCAGCAATGTTTCACCTAACACTATAATATTCTTAAATTTAGTCTTATGTATTAAAGAGTCAAAGAGCACTTTAGGGGGAAACCTACCTAAACAAAAAAATAGATGCTCTAAGAGAATTATCTGAATGGACAGATGTACAGATCAAAAATAGCGACAAGGGGGGTAATATTGTTATTTGGCCCACACCAATGTATGTAGCAAAGGCCAACAAACAATTAAGTATTAAGAAAAATTACAAACGCTTACTGGGGAACCCCACTGAAACTTTTTAGAGCAATATAGCAAGTTAATAACTAACGCTCAGACAGAAGGCTCTATCGATCAAAAAGAATATAAATTCCTTGAAGTTAAAAATCCTAAGGTTGCAACCTTACCTGCTACCCAAAATACACAAGGAAATTTCTTGTCCTCCAGGGAGACCGATTATGTCTGGAATCGGCTCCCTTACGGAGGGGGCCAGCAGATACTTGGACACCAGATTAAGATATATAGTTGAAGCTCTTCCCTCTTATACGAGAGACACAATGCACATATTAAATAAGATCCAAGATATTAATGTGACGTTAAATTCTCTATTGGTTACATGCAATGTAGAATCGCTGTATACGAGCATCCAAACTGAATGAGGATGCAAAGCAGTAGTTCATTTCCTTGGGAAAAATTCTGAAATGGCTAATGAGACTGAAGATTTTATTATCAAACTGCTTAAATACGTATTAAACCATAACTACTTCATATTCAACAACAAATTTTATTTACAAACATGTGGCACTGCCGGGCACTTCATGTGCCCCCACCTACACGAAAATATATCTGGGCTGGTGGGAGGAAATAGTAGTTTTTCATGATTCTTTAAAGAGCTATACCCAACATATATCCCACTGGTCCAGATATATAGATGATATTTTATTTATACAGAATGGACCAGTGAAAACATTAGAGGAATTTATTAAGGCACTTAATGTTAATCCCTTTGGCCTTTTTTAAAATACACACCAAATGTAGATAGTGTGGAATTCTTAGATCTGGTTATTAAGAAGGTTGATAATAGACTAGAGACTGATGTCTGTAGGAAACCAACTGCAACAAATAACATTTTGCTTGCATCAAGCTACCAACACCCCTCTACAGTTAGGGGTTTACCAGTTGGAGAATATCTAAGAATTAGAAGAAACAGCACTACATTTGAATAATTTAAAAAGGAAGCATCAGACTTAAGGGATAGACTTCTGCAACAAGGGTATTCCAGGAAGTCACTGGCTAGGGCATACCACAAAGCCCTTGTAAAAGACAGGAATGAACTATTAAAACCCAAATGTGAATCTACAGGCTCTAGCGGCTTAATAAGCTAAAATTGTAGAGAGAGACACTTGATGAATGGAACCCTGCAGCTGAGGCACCTATCTTGCTGAAATGAGACTCTGAGAGCAGCCATCTTTCTATACACATGGCGATTAGTGGTGGAAGTGATTTTGGCTAACTGCGGCTTGACAATATCCCACAGAGGCACCCTCAACACTAATGTATTATGGAGCTGACAACATACATAGTTAGGGAGATAAGTAATCTCCTGGATGCTTGCCAAATTGAGCTTGAATACGAACTCACACTGTTGTCCAGATCAGTTGAAGCGTTACCTACAGCATTTGAAGCCTATACATACTACTGCATGGCCGGCTGTCGGGGTGGTGGCGCTTTGGGGCCCCGGTGTCCATCACCTTCTCAGCAGGACATGTGGGGGATGGCAAAAACTCCCAACATGGCAGCAGCAGATGAACCTACTAGGCCAGAAGTTGAGATCCCACAGTACGGGGCGGAGAGCCCGGCTGCACAGCTTGCTGTACATGAAGCACTAGCTCAAGCAGCGTATGCCGTTCAAGTAGACAATTGGACGGTTCAGAAGTATATGGCTCAGGGAAACCCCCAGCCAGAGATAGATGCATCTACCCAGGGAAAATACTTGGTGACAGTGGGACCACTTAAGATGCCAGATGAATATTCTTGCTCACAATACCCTTGCAGGCTTGCATGCCTCTCAAAAAGCCTGTGTGGGCTAAGAAATTGCCTTGCCTTTATTTAGTAGCAGTCTCTCAATTGCGGGGTCTTTAAATGATGACAGAGATGCCGGAAACTATGGACCTGTGACTATGTATGAGACTATGTATGAGACAAGGGTTTGATTATAGTTAGTTGCCTACTTAGCAGAAACTTTACATGTATATATGTGTGTCAATGAGACTGTTCTCTCAGTACCATTTGTGTGGCATCCTATTGCCAGTGTTTTTGCACTACGTTATAAATACGTGTTGATTTTATTGCTCAGTTTTATTTCGCTTATAGCTTTAGTTGTGCTCCATGAGGATGTTTTAGAGCCTAACATCGTACAATCTGACGCTGAAAGAAAAGGAGCCTCCGGTCTTATATAATACTCATAGCTCTTACTCCCTGAAATTACCTTGCCTAGTATATCTCTGTTAGCTACGCACATTTATGACAATTGGGAGTGTATTGTAACTTACATGTTTGCTTATTACACAATGTCTATATTTATTATGTTAAGAGAGACATTCATAAGCTTGAAGCTTCAATTTATATATTTGCTACTATTAGACAAATTCATAGTTGCATGTATCTACTCTCATATACCTATATGGGCTATGTTAGGCTCAATATTTCTAGCTACACCATAACTTTAATAGTCACTTTTAGCTCCTTATTATTGACCTAAATGACAAGAGGTTGTTTTGTTCATGGAGTCATATGTAGTAACACTAACGTTTATATACTCAGATTATGCTACTCATATATTTGCTATGTATATAATCAACGAAGGATAGTAATATCTTATAGGTTACTTGAACGCAATTCATTTTATATTAACTTCTGTGACTGTACTAACTATGCTCGATACCTTCCCTTCGACTATTAACGATGTATGTTAGTTTATGACATATTGTATGGTTGCCAAAATTATGTACATGGTTTATGTGTCTGACAGAACATGTTCTATATGTTATATGTATGTAATAACCTCAATAAAATAATTTTTTTTTTACAAAAATGTGAGGGGTGTACTCACTTTTGTGAGATAGTGTATATAAGCATATACATATATATTTACTGGGAACACACAGTTCCCATTGACCACAATGTAAAGGCACTTTTCATTGCCTTTACCCCACTTCCACCAACTTTAACCCCAAAATGCTGCCTAAAAATAAAGATGCTGCTATCTTTATTTTTTAATAAATTATACTAGACTTTAATTTGGGGGCATTTAGGCACATTTATAAAATTAACCAGAGATCTGATCTCTGGTTAATTTTATAAGCGCTAATTGTTAAAAATAAATATTGCATAAATATGTTTTTACATGTTTTCATCTACTTAACTGCAAAGGGCTCCAGCACACTTATATATATATATATATATATATATATATATAGAGAGAGAGAGAGAGAGAGATAGAGAGAGAGAGAGAGAGAGAGAGAGATAGATAGATATATAAACTGTGTGTGTGTATATATATATATATATATATATATGTATGTATATATATGAGTGTGTACATATGTATTTATGTGTATATATGTTTGCAAATACATATATACACACATAAATACATATATACACATATAAATACATATAAACACACATCTATCTATCTATCTATCTATCTATCTATATATATATATATACATACATACATACATATACATATTTGTGTGTGTCTCAATGTTAAAGCCCTTTACCTGCCTTTCACCTAGATTTAGAGTTCTGCGTTAGCCGTCAAAAGCAGCGTTAAGGGGTCCTAACGCTGCTTTTTACTGCCCGCTGGTATTTTGAGTCAGCCAGGAAAGGGTCTACCGCTCACTTCCCTACTGCGATTCCAGGTTACCGCAGATCCCCTTACGCCAATTGCGTATCCTATCTTTTCAATGGGATCTGCCTAACGCTGGTATTTGGAGTCTTGGGAGAAGTGAGCGGTAGAGCCTCTACCGACAAGACTCCTAACGACAAAAAAAGTCAGTAGTTAAGAGCTTTATGGGCTAACGCGTGAATATAAAGCTCTTAACTACTGTGCTCTAAAGTACACTAACACCCATAAACTACCTATGTACCCCTAAACCGAGGCCCCCCCACATCACCACCACTAATCTGCCGACCGGATACCGTCGCCACCTACATTATCCCTATGAACCCCTAATCTGCTGCCCCTAACATCGCTGACCACTATATTATATTTATTAACCCCTAATCTGTCCCCCCAACGTCGCCGCTACCTAACTACACTCATTAACCCCTAATATGCCGACCGGACCTCGCCGCCACTATAATAAATGTATTAACCCCTAAACCGCCGCACTCCCGCCTCGCAAACACTCTAATAAATTGTATTATGTAGGTGACAGGGGTGCTTGTTGTGAAAAAAACGGCCGGTGGAGCCGTAAATGCAATCCGATATTTTGTGGTACAGCAGCACTTAAGCAAGGAAGTCACTGGGCAAAAAAGTAAGGGGTTAATGGCTTATCGGAACAGCCAATAGAATGCGAGTTCAATACGATTGGCTGATTGGATCAGCCAATCAGATTGAACTTCAATCTGATTGGCTGATTGCATCAGCCAATCAGATTTTTTCTACCTTAATTCCGATTGGCTGATAGAATTCTATCAGCCAATCGGAATTGAAGGGACGCCATCTTGGATGATGTCCCTTAAAGGAACCTTCATTCGTCGTTAGTCCGTCGGTAGAAGAGGATGGCTCCGCGTTGGCTCCTTTGAAGATGGCTCCGCTCCGGTCCGGATGGATGAAGATTGAAGACGCCGCCTGGATGAACACTTCTACCGGATGGAGGACCTCTTCTTGCCACGCTTGGATGAAGACTTCTACCGGATGATGGACCTCCTCTGCGCACCTTGGATGAAGAATTCGGCTCGGCTGAGTGAAGACGACTCAAGGTAGGGAGATCTTCAGGGGGTTAGCGATAGTTTTTTTAAGGGGGGTTTGGGTAGGTTAGAGTAGGGGTATGTGGGTGGTGGGTTGTAATGTTGGGGGGGGGAATTGTATTTAATTTTCAGGTAAAAGAGCTGATTACTTTGGGGCAAGGCCCAGCAAAAAGCCCTTTTAAGGGCTGGTAAAAGAGCTGATTACTTTTGTATTTTAGAATAGGGTAGGGAATTTTTTATTTTGGGGGGCTTTTTTATTTTATTAGGGGGCTTAGATTAGGTGTAATTAGTTTAAACTCTTTTTTATTTTTTGTAATTTAGTGTTTGTTTTTTTGTATTATAGAATAGTTTATTTTATTGTATTTTATTTTAGGTAATTGTAGGTAATTTATTTAATTAATTTAATGATAGTGTAGTGTTTAATTGTAACTTAGGTTAGGATTTATTTTACAGGTAATTTTGTATTTATTTTAACTAGGTAGCTATTAAATAGTTATTAACTAGTTAATAGTTATTGTACCTAGTTAAAATAAATACAAAGTTGCCTGTAAAATAAATATAAATCATAAAATAGCTACAATGTAATTATTAATTATATTGTAGCTATATTAGGGTTTATTTTATAGGTAAGTATTTAGTTTTAAATAGGAATAATTTAGTTAATTTTAGGAATATTATTTCGTTTAATATAAATTATATTTATGTTAGGGGGTGTTAGGGTTAGAGTTAGGTTTAGGGGTTAATAACTTTATTATAGTAGCGGCGACAGTGCGGGCGGGAGATTAGGGGTTAATAATTGTAGGTAGGTGGCGGGGATGTTAGGGAGGGCAGATTAGGGGTTAATAACATTTATTCTAGTGTTTGCGAGGCAGGAGTGCGGCGGTTTAGGGGTTAATACATTTATTATAGTGGTGGCGAGGTCCGGTCGGCAGATTAGGGGTTAATAAGTGTAGGTAAGGTAGCAGCGACGTTGGGGGGGCAGATTAGGTGTTAATAAATATAATATAGGGGTCGGCGGTGTTAGGGGCAGCAGATTAGGGGTTCATAGGGATAATGTAGGTTGCGGCGGTGTACGGAGCGGCAGATTAGGGGTTAATAATATAATGCTGGTGTCAGCGATAGCGGGGGCAGCAGATTAGGGGTGTTTAGACTCGGGGTTCATGTTAGGGTGTTAGGTGCAGACTTAGAGAGTGTTTCCCCATAGGAAACAATGGGGCTGCGTTAGGAGCTGAACACTGCTTTTTTGCAGGTGTTAGGTTTTTTTCCAGCCCAAACTGCCCCATTGTTTCCTATGGGGATATCGTGCACAAGCACGTTTTTCCATCTTACCGCTACCGTAAGCAATGCTGGTATTGAGGGTTGAAGTGGAGCTAAATTAGGCTCAACGCTCCTTTTCCTGAGCCTAACGCAGCCCCTCAGACAACTCTAAATACCAGCGTTGTTGGAAGGGTGCGTTGGCAAAAAAAGCAGCGTTAGCTACGCGGCTTTTTACCGACAAAACTCTAAATCTAGCGCTTAGTTTTTTCGAACAACTGAAACCTCATATCTTTAAGCCCTTATAACTTTTATGTGCAATATTTTGTGTGAATAATTGTATTAGATACTGTTATTATGTAATGTATGTTTGATGTGTTTTGTGCTATTTTTTAGTTTCACAAAACAGTTAACCAGAGCTCTGAAGTCATGATAATCATTCTAGCGTAAATCAGGATCGTGTTTACTTTCAACTCGTAACACCAGTGGTAAGTCCAACGAGCAATAAACCCCTTAGCGCTCGATCACAGAAATCTGGCCCAAAGTTTTATTCAGATATAAAGAAATAGAAATTTGGTGATCTCTCACACCTGATAAAGTTTCTGAAATCTGATAATATCCCCTATTGATAAGAATTTCCTTGTTACCTAATGGCAATATAGAAAACCGCCTGCACTACCCTGCGTTTCTTTTCCCTGAGTCATGTGATATTACAAAGCAGTAGAAAGTTTCTGGTCAGTCACTGACTAGTCACCAAAGCCACATAGAACCAGTTGTACTGAAGTTGCCAGGAATAAAAAAGCCATATAACTCCACAAACATCCAATCTAAGGAATCTGATTTAAAGGACCATTAAATACAGCAGAACTGCAATAATGCTAATCAACAAATGCATTATAACATATTAGCAAAGTCTCAGTGTTTTTAAAGCAAATTAACATCCAGGCTACCCACTGTCTAAAGTACATTGTTTTGCAGTTAGTATCAGTTAAATCCAATTAGGAACATATGTAGCAAAGTCAGCCTTGCCAAGTCAGCAGGGTGCATTTCAGGTTCAGAGAATGAGAAAATCCTAAATTTTCAGAGCTAAATTACATGAAAAGGGGCACAAAAATTATAAAAACAACCTTTTATATACAACCTCAAGGTGTTCACAGAATTCAGTGGATATTTATGTTTAACACATTAACACGTTGCCTTTGTAATCAAATATGTGCAGAGTATTTACATTGTAGACTTGTACAGCAAGGAGTAAAAAGAGCACTATTCAGTTTCTTTATTATCTCTAATGGTAGACAGCAGGAGTTGCCTGCTTGTTCCCATCTTGTTTCTCCTGTCCACAGAAATCTTAGAAATCAATTATCTATCAGCTAGATTACAAGTTATGCGCGCTATAGGGAAATTAACGAACACAACAAAAGTTGCGTTATTTAACCCTCTATAGCGCTGCCATTACAAGTTTTATAACAGCCGGCTTGTGCGTGCAATATGGTTGCGTTGAGCTCCATACCGCACAAGATACAAGCGCTGTTTTCATGTGCTCATGCACGCTTTCCCCATAGACATCAATGGGGAGAGCGGGTCAGAAAAAAGCCTAACACCTGCGATGGCGGAAAGAATGCTCCGTAACACAGCCCCATTGATGTCTATGGGGGAAAAAAGATACGTTTAAACCTAACACCCTAACATAAACCCCACGTCTAAACACCCCTAATCTGCTGCCCCCGACATTGCCGACACCTACTTAATGTTATTAACCCCTAATCTGCTGCTCCCGATATTGCCCCACCTAAATAAATCTATTAACCCCTAATCTGCCGCTCCCGATATCGCAGCCACTATACTAAAGTTATTAACCCCTATTCCCCTGCACTCCAACATCGCCCACACTATAATAAATCAATTAACCCCTATTCCGCTGCTCCCCAACATCGCCACCACTATAATAAAGTTTTTAACCCCTAAACCTCTGTTCTCCCACATCACTACCATGAAATAAACCTATTAACCCCTAAACTGCCGGCCCCCCACATCGCAACAACCTAAATTAAACTATTAACCCCTAAACCTAATCTAACCCTAACGTAACCCTAACACCCCCTAACTGTAACATAATTAAAATAGAGCTAAATTAAAGTTACAATTATTAACTAAATAATACCTATTTAAAACTAAATACATACTTACCTGTGAAATAAAACCTAGCTACAATATAACTAATAGTTATATTGTAGCTAGCTTAGGTTTTATTTTTATTTCACAGGTAAATTTGTATTTATTTTAACTAGGTAGACTAGTTAGTAAATAGTTATTAACTATTTACTAACTACCTAGTTAAAATAAATACAAACTTACCTGTGAAATAAAATCTAAGCTGCCTTACACTAAAACCTAACATTACAAAAAATAAAAAACACTAAAATTACAAAAAATAAAAAAACCTACCATTAAAAAAAAAAAACTAATCTAGAATAAACTAGATTGCCCCAAACAGCTCTTTTGCTACAAAACAAAACAAATGCCCCCTAACAGTATACAACCCCCACCCCCCAAACCCACAAAATAAAAATAAAGTAAAACCTAATCTACCCATTGCCCTGAAAAGGGTATTTGTATGGGCATTGCCCTTAAAAGGGCATTTAGCTTATTTACGAAATGCCCAAGCCCTAATCTAAAAATAAAAACCCTCCCCAAAACAAATACATTACACAAAATAACAAACAAATGATCTAAATAATAAAAATTATTCCTATTCTAATACCCATTTACAAAAATAAAATAAAAAATAAAATAAAAAACCTAATCAAGAATAAACTACCAATAGCCCTTAAAAGGGCCTTTTGTAGGGCATTGCCCTAAGTTAACCCCTTAACGACCGACGACGTATGGGGTACGTCCTCTAAAAAAATACAGTTAACAACCGAGGACAAAGATTGGTTGCGGTTTACACACAGTAGGAATTTTATTGTTCTGTACATAGGTAGCATCTATATATATCCCTGATGCCCCAGAGTCTATTAAGGCGTCAGTCTGGATAAGTATTTGGTCCCACTGTAAAGAAATGGATAAGGTGAGTTGGGTAGGAACATTTATAGTACATAGTGTTATTGAGGTTTTAATCTTACCCTTCTTTTGTTTGGCCAATAGAGGGCATGAAGAGACTGAATGCTCTTTATGTGCGCAATAGAGGCAGAGGTTCGCCAATCTCCTTCTGGTCTTTTCTTCTGGAGTTAAAGGTCCTTTAATAGGGCTCTAATAGCTGTATTTTCAGCTTGAACTTCAGTTAAAGCATGTGCTAGGTAGTCAAGTTTTTGATAAACATTGTTAAATTCCTTTTTGATCTCATTAGGATCCATGTTTGCCTATGTGATGTACAAACAGGATTCTAATTTAGTGGCCTGAATTTTATGTAATAAATATGTTAAACTTCCTTTGTGAGAATCAAACCCTTTCTCTGGTAGTTCTTTTGTAAACAAACCCTGAGTCACTGATAAAACAGGGATAAGTTACTGTGAGCAGATTTAATAAACAGTGGCTGAGAAAACAGATAAACTGTTTATAATGAAACTTTGTGTCTCAAAGGAGTTTCTTATAACAATAGTGTTGTGGCTGCTTTTAGTAAAGTAATTTACTTGATGCTCTTTTTTAAGGTAACTCCAGCAATGTTAATAAAGTTCAGAGTTGAAATTTATCTTCACACACACACACTCAAAAAGCACAGTCATACAGCAGATCACTTGTTAATGCTGAGAGGATTGAATACAAAGTAGCGAGAACAGTCATATAATACTGATGTTAATAAGCGCCCAATGTTCACACTAAACTCACAGGGAGTTTCAAGAATGACGATTCAGATTGTATACATCAAACAGATGATTTAGCCGAAAATACTCTGTGCAGCGTTACCTCCTTGTCTGCTGCGAGTGTGTGAGTGACTCACTTCCGGTCCTGCAAGCAGCTGTGTCCTTAGTAGCGATATGAACCGGACAACTGATTCCTGTCAGTGTGAAAGTGAAAAGGTAAGTTGTTAAGCTCAGAGAGCAAAAGGGTGACCTGCTAATAACCAAAAAGGAAATAGCTAAATTAGTAGCTTAACGTTGTTGCGAGTTGACTCCTGAAAGGAAATTCACAGGTATAAGTGAGAGGAGCCAGAAGTAGTGCTTGATCCCATGGGGCTCTGGCAATCAGGCTCTGAAAACAGCGATCCAACTTTTCCATGCTGCTGTCGCAGCTAGCGTTCACGCCTATTTCCTGTTTGGCGTCCATTTTGCGGGGTAGCAGTGAAAGGAGATTAAGTAATGTTTTCTTTAATTCAAGCTTTGAGAAGTTGATATGGTTCGGCAGATGAGTGTATATTTCGATCACTACGTGAATTTTCATACCCTTGGAGGATAGTCCCAATGGGCTATACATCCTTATAGGTCACATCACAAAGTTTACAATGTCTACCATCTGTGTGTTTTCTTCTGTCACTGGTGTGGCGGCATATTGACTAATTCTTTGTTTTCCGTGGACTTTTGATATAGTGTCTCAAGGATACAAACTGGATTTCGCAGATTCTTCCCCCAGAGGAAGATTCCTTCTTTTCGATTGTCTGTAGACCAGAGGAAGAGGGAGGCTTTCTTACGCTGTGTAAGAGACCTATCCTTCATGGGAGTATTTTGTCCCGTTCCGATTCCGGAACAGGGACAGACGATAAAATGAGCAGCACATTGAGACCCGTGCGGGTGATTAGCTGCACTTATAAAAAGAAAAAGTTTTTATTTCAATCTGTTTGTAGTTCCCAATAAGAGGGAATTGTCAGACCTATCTTAGCTCTCAGGAGCCTAACCAAGTTTCTCAGTATTACATCTATCGAGATGGAAACTATTGGTGCCATTCTTTCTATTGATCCGGGAGGGTCAATTTTTGTCTACTATGGATCTAAAGGATGCATATTTTCATGTTCCTGAGGTTTGTCTTCTGGACAAACATTTTCAGTTTGTGGCTCTTCCTTTTTGGTCTGGCCACAACACCCAGGATTTTCGCAAGATTTCTGGTTTGCTATTAGTTGTTCTGAGACCGCGGGGCATTGCAGTGATAATCCAGACGTTGTTTTATCAGCTAACAAAGTTTCATACCAACATGGTTCTATCCTTTCTGAGGGGAGAGGGTGTCGGTGATCCACTCACGGGTGGATAGTGAATCTGGAAAAGAGTTCGATAGTTCCACTGACAGATTCCCTTCTTGAGGGCTCTATTCGACTCTTTATCCATGAATATCTTTCTGACGGTGGTCCGACAGTTTAAGATTCTGGATGTATGCTGATCTCTTCAGACCAATCCTAACGGCCATCAGTGGGTCAGTGCATGATGGTTCATCTCCGTCCTCTGCAACTGAGCTTGCTCAGTCAGTGGAATAAAGATTATACAAATTTGTCCCTTCAGATAAATCTAGAGCTGGAGACAAGGGACTCTCTCTTATGGTGATTATCACTGGCTCATCTATTTCAGGGACTATGCTTCCGCAGTCCCTCATGGGTGATAGTGACAACGGACGCCAGCCTGATAGGATGGGGAACAGTCTGGAGCTCCCTGAGGGCTCAGGGTGTGGGGTCTCAATTGGAGTATCTACTCCCACCAATATCCTAGAGTTACGAGCAATATTCCATGCGCTTCAGGCTTGGTCTCAGTTGGCTTCAGCCAGGTTCATCAGTTTCCAGTCGCGATATTTCAACTGTGGTTTGCATCAATCGGCTGGGAGGAACATAGAGTTCCTTGGCGATGACAGAAGTATCCAAGATAATTTGGTGGGCAGAGGCTCACTCTTGTTATCTGTCAGCAATCTACATCACGGAGTGGACAACTGGGAAGCAGATTTTTTTAGCAGACAGACGTTTCATGCGGGGGAATGGGAACTCCATCCGGAGGTCTTTGCCACCCTGATTCTCAGAAGGGGCAGACCAGAGCTGGATCTTATGGCATCTCGTCAGAATGCCAAGCTCCCGAGATATGGATCCAGGTCCAGGGATCCTCAGGCCGAACTGATAAATGCCTTGGCAGTGCCTTGGGCGTTCAACCTAGCTTATGTGTTTCCACCGTTTGCTCTCCTCCCCCGAGTGATTGCTCGGATCAAACAAGAGAGGGCTTCAGTGATTCTCATCGCTCCTGCGTGGCCTCGCAGGACTTGGTATGCCGATCTGGTGGACATGTCATCTCTGCCACCGTGGAAGCTTCCATTAAGGCAGGACCTTCTCATTCAGGGACCCTTCCAGCATCCAAATCTAATTTCTCTACAGCTGACTGCTTGGAGATTGAACGCTTGATTTTATCTAAGCGAGGGTTCTCTGATTTGGTCATTGATACCTTGATTCAGGCACGTAAGCCTGTTACTAGAAAAATTTACCATAAGATATGGCATAAATATCTTTATTGGTGGGAAATCCAACGGCTACTCATGGAGTAGGGTTAGGATTCCTAGGATTTTATCTTTTCTCCTAGAAGGATTGGAGAAAGGGTTGTCAGCAAGTTCCTTAAAGGGACAGATCTGCTTTGTCTATTTTGCTACACAAGCGTCTGGCAGATGTTCCAGATGTTCAATCTTTTTGTCAGGCTCTGACTAGAATCAGGCCTGTGTTTAGACCAATTGCTCCTCCTTGGAGTTTGAATTTAGTTCTTAATGTTCTTCAAGGGGTTCCGTTTGAACCTATGCATTCCATAGATATTAAGATACTAGCTTGGAAATTTTTATTTTTGGTTGCTATTTCTTCTGCTCGCAGAGTTTCTGAGCTTTCAGTATTACAATGTGATTCTCCTTACCTTATTGTTCATTCCGATAAGGTAGTGTTACGTACCAAACCTGGTTTTCTTCCTAAGGTGGTTTCCAACTAATATTTTAATCAGGAAATTATTGTTCCTTTATTGTGTCCTACTCCTTCTTCTAAGAGGGAGCGTCTGTTACATAACTTGGACGTGGTCCGTGCTATGAAGTTTTTCTTGCAGGCGACTACTTGCAGGCGACTAATAAATTTCGTCAATCATCTTCATTATAGGGACCAGAAAGCTACCTCTCTTTCCTTTTGGCATGCAGCGTATCATCTGTTTTGCATATGAGACTGCTGGACGGCGGCTTCCTGAAAGAATTACGGCTCATTCTACTAGGGCTGTGGCTTTCTCATGGGCATTTAAACATGAGAATTCTGGGGAATAGATTTGCAAGGCTGCAACTTGGCCATCTCTTTTCACACTTTTTCAAAATTTTACGAATTTGATACTTTTGTCTCGTTTCAGGCTATTTTTGGGAGAAAGGTTCTTCAAGCAGTGGTGCCTTCTGTTTAGGTTCCTGTCTTGTCCCTCCCTTTCATCCGTGTCCTATAGCTTTGGTATTGTATCCCATAAGTAAGGATGAAATCCGTGGACTCGTCATATCTTGTAAAAGAAAAGGAAATTTATGCTTACCTGATAAATTTATTTCTTTTACGATATGACGAGTCCACGGCCCACCCTGTCATTTTCTAAGACAGGTCTTTATTTTTGTTAAACTTCAGTCACCTCTGCTCCTTGGCTTTTCCTTTTCTCTTCCTAACTTTGGTCGAATGACTGGGTTGGGAGGGAAGGGAGGAGCTATTTATGCAGCTCTGCTGTGGAGCTCTTTGCCTCCTCCTGCTGACAGGAGGCGATATCCCATAAGTAAGGATGAAATCCGTGGACTCATCATATCGTAAAAGAAATAAATTTATCAGGTAAGCATAAATTTCCTTTTTTTTGTAAACTGGGTACTGGCAGACAGCTGCCAGTACCCAAGATGGCTCCCAATAAGGTAGAGGGGGAGGGTTAGAGAGCTGTTTGGGAGGGGATTAGGGAGGTTGGGGGCTAAGGGAGGATCCTACACAGCAGAATAATAAAATTTTTTATTTTTTATTTTAGTACTGGCAGACTGGCAGATGGCGGGGACAATTGTGGGGTGGGGGAGGGAAAAGAGCTGTTTGGGAGGGATTATGGGTGATATGTGTCAGGTGGGAGGCTGATCTCTACACTAAAACTAAAATTAACCCTGCAAGCTCCCTACAAGCTACCTAATTAACCCCTTCACTGCTAGACATAATACACTTGTGATGCGCAGCCGCATTTAGCGGACTTCTAATTACCAAAAAGCAATGCCAAAGCCATATATGTCTGCTATTTCTGAACAAAGGGGATCCCAGAGAAGCATTTACAACCATTTGTGCCATAATTGCACAAGCTGTTTGTAAATAATTTCAGTGAGAAACCTAAAGTTTGTGAAAAAGTTTGTGAAAAAGTGAACGTTTTTTTTTTATTTGATCGCATTTGGCGGTGAAATGGTGGCATGAAATATACCAAAATGGGCCTAGATCAATACTTTGAGTTGTCTACTACACTACACTAAAGCTAAAATTAACCCTACAAGCTCCCTAATTAACCCCTTCACTGCTGGGCATAATACACGTGTGGTGCGCAGCAGCATTTAACAGCCTTCTAATTACCAAAAACAAAGGGGATCCCAGAGAAGCATTTACAACCATTTGTGCCATAATTTCACAAGCTGTAAATAATTTCAGTGAGAAACCTAAAATTGTGAAAAATGTAAAGTTTTTTTAAATTTGATCGCATTTGGCGGTGAAATGGTGGCATGACATATACCAAAATGGGCCTAGATCAATACTTGGGGTTGTCTACTACACTACACTAAAGCTAAAATTAACCCTTTGAAGCTCCCTACATGCTCCCTAATTAACCACATCACTGCTGGGCATAATACACGTGTGGTGCGCAGTGGCAATTAGCGGCCTTCTAGTTACCAAAAAGCAACGCCAACGCCATATATGTCTGCTATTTCTGAACAAAGGGGATCCCAGAGAAGCATTTACAACCATTTATGCCAAAATTCCACAAGTTGTTTGTAAATAATTTCAGTGAGAAACCTAAAGTTTGTAAAAAAAAATTGTGAAAAAGTGAACGATTTGTTTTATTTGATCGCATTTGGCGGTGAAATGGTGGCATGGAATATACCAAAATGGGCCTAGATCAATACTTTTGGATGTCTCCTAAAATACTTTGGGATCCCAGAGAAACATTTACAACCATTTATGCCATAATTCCACAAGTTGTTTCTAAATAATTTCAGTAAGAAACCTAAAGTTTGTAAAAAAAATTGTGAAAAAGTGAACGATTTGTTTTATTTGATCGCATTTGGCGGTGAAATGGTGGAATATACCAAAATGGGCCTAGATCAATACTTTAGGATGTCTCCTAAAAAAACTATATACATGTCAAGAGATATTCAGGGATTCCTGAAAGATATCAGTGTTCCAATGTAATTAGCGCTAATTTTGAAAAAAAAGTGGTTTAGAAATAGCAAAGTGCTACTTGCATTTATTGCCCTATAACTTGCAAAAAAAGCAAAGAACATGTAAACATTGGGTATTTCTAAACTCAGGACAAAATTTAGAAACTATTTAGCATGGGTGTTTTTTGGTGGTTGTAGATGTGTAACAGATTTTGGGGGTCAAAGTTAGAAAACGTGTGTTTTTTTCCATTTTTTCCTCATATTTTATATTTTTTTATAGTAAATTATAAGATATGATAAAAATAATGGTATTTAATGAAAAACAGTATATAATATGTGTGGGTACAGTAAATGAGTAAGAGGAAAATGACAGCTAAACACAAACATCGCAGAAATGTAAAAATAGCCTTGGTCCCAAACGGACAGAAAATGGAAAAGTGGTGTGGTCATTAATGGGTTAAACAGCTCTTTTACCTGAAAAAAAAATAATACAAAAACCCACTAACATTACAAACCCCCAGCCCCCAAACCCACAAAATAAAAAAACTACCTAAAAAAACCTAATTTACCCATTGCCCTGAAATGGGCATTTGTATGGGCATTTAGCTTGTTTACAAATAGCCCAAACCTTAAACTAAAAAGAAAACCCACCCAAAATCCCTTAAAACAGCCAATAGGATGAGAGCTTATGAAATTCTATTGGCTGTTCAAATCAGCCAATAGCATTTCAGTAGCTCTCATCCTATTGGCTGATTTGAACAGAAGATAGAAGATGCCGCCTGGATGAAGATATAAGAGGCCATCTGGATGAAGACTTATCATCACCTGGATGAGGACTTTGCCGCCTGGATGAAGACTTCTCGCCACCTGGTTGAAGATTGTTCAAGCGGTACTTCAAAAACTGTAAGTGGATCTTCGGGGGTTAGTGATAGTTTTCTTTTTAAGGGTTTTTGGGTGTTTTTTTTTTTTACTTTAGGGTTTGGGCTATTCATAACCAAGCTAAATGCCCTTTTAAGGGCAATGCCCATACAAATGCCCTTTTCAGGGCAATGGGTAGCTTAGGTTTTTGTTATAGTTAGCTTTTTTTATTTAAGGGGGTTGGTTGTGTCAGTATATGGCCGGGTTATAATGCAATATATTTAATAATTATTCTTTAAAAAAAAAACAATAAAATGCATATACGAAACAATTAAAAGCAATATTAATTCCTAAATTAAAGTTATAAACACATTGAATCATATTTATAGAAAACCAGATTATGAATCAAATGATCCACACTTATGCTGTTATAATCTATACAAAGATCATAAAAATATACCTTTACAAATTACCTTATTCACAATAATCTCCCAAATCAGAGTTGCATTAAAATATCACAATGAGATACCAAGGTATGGTTTGTTAATCTTCCAGACCAGCATAATTAAGCTACTTATCCCACAAATGATTCTATATAACTCTAATTAAAACACCAGAAGCTATATATATTATTAATGCAAACAGTCAGTTTATATGCCAATTTATCTGAGATTAAATAAATTCTTATTTCTCTACAATAAGGTAAATGCTAAAATATATCTATATAGCTGCAAATATGAATTACTTAGCAGTTTCTTATACTTTACCCAAATAAACAAATCAATATTTCAGCTTCCAGAACTTCTTGTTTCACCTCATATGAATAAAGGTATTGCAATATGGATAATAAAAGGTAGCCCAGTTTTGCTTATAGTGACTGTGTTCTAAGGCAGCAAAATTATTGGTCAAAAATTTAGCAAACAGCCAGCCAGCCCTCCTCTATCCTCTTGCATGAGGTTATATCACATGATAATCCCCACCTTTTTTATTCTAATCATCAGTGAACCTATTTTGGCTAAGCCCCACGGTGCTTGTCTTTGGATTGGCTTTAACGGAGCTGAGCATTGATTGGCCCTTCGAGCTGAAACGTTTGATTGGCCTACTGGGAACATATGTTTTAAACAGTCCATTTGTTTGGCTGTCACACCAGTTTTAATCCCCTAGGGGGCAGCAAACAACCAGAAATGTAGTCTCATTATCAATGCTGCTACAGTTTAATTATCTAACCTATAAAATGTTTATCAAATACACTATTTCTTTATGTTAATAAACCTGTCTGGTCATATATCTGTATCACAAGTGAAGAGAAGCAGCACTCCAAAAAATCGTAGGATAAAATCCAAAACTTTATTCTTGTAAGCTTAAAAACAGAATATGTGCAACACTGCACAGCACAGCACAATGCAAAGTCAAAATAGGAGAGGGGAGCCGAGTCCTAACATGTTTCGTGCTATGCAGCACTTAATCATAGGATAGCTCACCACCTGTGCAGTGCACCTTTAGAGGGTGTCCCAACCAATCACAGTATAGTACAATTAAGAGGTTTGACACACCCACAAAAGTACATCCCAAGGTATAGAATGTGCACTGCAAAGGAGTAAAGAATCGTGTAACAAAGTAATATTAAAAAATATGATTAAAAACAAACATTGTGTGAAATGAAAAAAACATATTGGTACAAACTCTCAATGCTAAATGTCAGTAACTACATGTAAAGGTATAATCAAATTCACCTATCATGTAAATGTATTTGTCATGGGGAGTTTGGCTACACAATTCTAAAATAAGCCTCAAACCTAAACTGGGCCAATATTAATAAACAATTTTGAATTCATCATTTAATTTATTAATTTATGTATTAATTAGTTGTTTTTGAAGGACCCTGGTTATTATCTCAATAAGATGATGTGCCAAAAGCAAATGAATAGATAAATACTCGCAGAATGTTATTTCCATATGCAATTCAGTATATAAATATAATCTAGAGCTTGGGAACAGTCATAAGTGAATAAATAAACCAATAAATAAACCACAGACTGTACTTTTGGAAGAATAGTAGGTATCCCAATAGAAGCAAGTATGTCCTGATATATAACATACACATAAATACTATGTTAATGTGAAGACATATACACATATAAAGCGTGACTGTAAACATCAGATCATACTAATATACAAGCAATTCTTAATCATACTGGGGTGAAGATAAGCCAATGGATGCAATGAACTAATAACGTGATTCAAGATAAAAAACAATATATAGCCTTGGCCTTGTGTAACAATACCTCATCTAGCCTTATAAGATCATTCTACAAAATAGCTAATATCCCATTCTTTGTTGAGACCATGGGGTACCCTTGTATTGAGTTTCCATATCCAGTATAGTTCTTTCTTGGAAAGTATGGAATAAATATTAGCACCTCGAATGGGTCTCTTCGCTATATCTATTACTTTAACAGTAAACCTAGGTTGATCTATGAAGTGAAAACAATTAAAATGTCTGGCTACACTGGAATCTTTGTTATAATTTTGGATATCCCTTCTATGTTCTCCAATTCTGGATCTTAAAGCACGTGAGGTCTGACCTACATATTGTTCGGAACACAAAGTGCATTCAATAAGATAGACTATAAAGGATGTACCACAGTTAGCATAATGATTAATCTTGAAATTTTCATTAGTTGAATGACTAGTAAAATCTGTACCCATGGATATCTGTTGACATGTAAGGCAATTTTTTGATAAACATCTAAAGGTCCCTTTCTTATTAAGCCATTGGGTACCTATTTGTTTTTCATTGCTATTAATCATGCTCGGGGAAAGCTTTTTAGCTAATGTGGGTGCCTTTTTGGACACAAATTTGATTTTGTCAACAACATCTACTAAGGCATCATCACCTTTAAGTATAGGGAGATTCTTTCTAATGATATTACAAAGGTCATTGTATTGTAAAGAGAATTCTGTGGAAAAGACCACCATATCCTTTTCAAATGTGATTGGTTGGGACACCCTCTAAAGGTGCACTGCACAGGTGGTGAGCTATCCTATGATTAAGTGCTGCATAGCACGAAACATGTTAGGACTCGGCTCCCCTCTCCTATTTTGACTTTGCATTGTGCTGTGCTGTGCAGTGTTGCACATATTCTGTTTTTAAGCTTACAAGAATAAAGTTTTGGATTTTATCCTACGATTTTTTGGAGTGCTGCTTCTCTTCACTTGTGTCTCATGAAGTTTGCTCGATTTCCTTCAAGCTGGCACCCCGCCATCCGTGCTTTCCTTTGCTGCCGATTTTTCAAGGCTTTGATTGGTCAACAGCTTACACACCTCCATGGGCTGTAGCTACGTCACCTCCCTCATCATATATCTGTATCATCTAATATAACTTAGCATGTATTTATAGAGGCCAAAGATGAACATACTTCCAGTATTATACTAGTAAGCAATTATACTGTAAATTATTTGGCTCTTCACAGAATCATTTCATTCAACATCCTGGCATTATATTCTATCTTAACGTGAACACAGTATATTTCATGTTTCTAATAATTTTTCAGTGTATAGATTTATGTTCATGACCAATATTCGTAGGACATCTTGTTGTCTGAAAAATAAAGAAACAGATGTTATTATTTTAAAATAAACATTTATACATTTACTATACGGCCATTTATCAAGCTCATCAAATATTTATCTAATATGTTACAGTTTCAGATCAATACATACATATATATATATATATATATATATATATATATATATATATATATATATAGTTTTTTTTATATGATCTGTGTATTTTAAATTATTATGTGGATTTAGACACAATTTCTTTTCTATTTCTACTCTTGCTAAGCGTACTATTCCTATGGAAGATAGTACTTCTTTTAAGGATCTTTTAGATAGGGAAATTGAATCTCATCTAAGGAAAGCTTATTTACTTTCTGGCTATATTCTCAGACCTGCCATTTCTATGGCTGATGTTGCGGCTGCATCAACTTTTTGGTTGGATAGCTTAGCACAACGGGAAAAAGATTCTGATTTGCATAGCATTGTTTGTTTGCTTTAACATGCTAATCATTTTATCTGTGATGCTATTTTTTATATTGAAGATTGATGTTAAATATATGTCTTTGGCTATTTTAGCTAGAAGATTTTTACGGCTCAATTCATGGAATGCTTACATGGTATTTAAATCTAGGTTGCTATCTCTATCATTCCAGGGTAATAATTTATTTGGTTCCCAGTTGTATTTTATTATTTCCACTATTACTGGGGGGGAGGGAGTTTTTGCCCCAAGATAAAAAAAAAAGGGTAAATCTAAGTTCTAATTGATTTTGTTCCTTTCGTCAGAATAGAGAACAGAAAAACACTCCTTCCCCTAAGGACTCTGACTCCAATTGGAAGCCATCTTCGAGTTGTAATAAATCTAAGCCTTATAAGAAACCAAAGCCAGCCCCCAAGACTGCATGAAGGTGTGGCCCTCAATCCAGTTCTACTGGTGGGGGGCAGATTGAAATTATTTCAAGATGTTTGGGCAGGTTCCGTTCAGAATCATTGGATTAAGAATATTGTCTCTCAGGGGTATTGAATAGGTTTCAGAATAAGACCTCCTGTGAGAAGATTTTTTCTCTCTCACGTTCCAATAAATCATGTGAAAGCACAGGCCTTTCTGAATTGTGTTTCAGATCTGGAGCTTTCAGGGGTAATTTCTGGAACAGGGTCTGGGATTTTATTCAAATCTATTCATTATCCCGAAGAAGGAAAATTCATTCAGACCAGTTCTGGATCTGAAGTTTTTAAATCAATTTGTAAGGGTCCCAACTTTCAAGATGGTGACTATAAGGACTATTCTGCCTTTTGTTCAGCAAGGTCATTACATGTCCTCAATAGACTTACAGGATGCATATCTTCCCATTCCGATTCATCCAGACCACTATCGGTTTCTGAGATTATCTTTTCTAAACAAGCATTACCAATTTGTTGCTCTTCCATTTGGCCTATCAACAGCTCCAAGAATCTTTTTGAAGGTTCTCGGTGCCCTTCTATCTGTAATCAGAGAGCAGGGTATTTCGGTATTTCCTTTTTGTATGATATCTTGGTACTAGCTCAATCTTTTAATTTAGCAGAATCTCACACGAATCAACTTGTGTTGTTTCTTCAAAGACATGGTTGGAGGATCAATTTGCCAAAGAATTTCTTGATTCCTCAGACAAGGGTCACCTTTTTAGGTTTCCAGATAGATTCAGTGTCCATAACTCTGTCTTTAACAGACAAGAGACGTTTGAAGTTGGTTTCAACCTGTCTAAATCTGTCTCGATCATTCCCTTCAGTGGCTATTTGCATGGAAGTTTTAGGTCTCATGACTGCAGCATCGGACGCGATCCCCTTTTCTCCTTTTCATATGAGACCTCTGCAGCTTTGCATGCTGAATCAATGGTGCAGGGATTATACTCGGATATCACAATTTATATTCTTAAATCCCAACACTCAACTCTCTCTGACTTTGTTAGACCATCATCTGATTATTCAAGGGGCCTCTTTTGTTCGTCCTTCCTGGACTGGGATTTCAACAGATGCAAGTCTTACAGGTTGGGGAGCTGTTTGGGGGTCTCTGACAGCACATAGAGTTTGGAATCCTCAAGAGGCGAGGTTACCAATCAGTATTTTAGAACTCTGTGCTATTTTCAGGGCTCTTCAGGCTTGGCCTCTATTAAAGAGAGAATCATTAATTCGTTTTCAGACAGACAATATCACAACTGTGGCATATGTCAATCATCAGGGTGGGACTCGCAGTCCTTTAGCGATGAAAGAAGTATCTTGGATACTTTCTTGGGCGGAATCCAACTCCTGTCTAATTTCTGCGATACATATCCCAGGTGTAGACAATTGGGAAGCGGATTATCTCAGCCGTCAGTCTTTACATCCAGGGGGAGTGGTCTCTCCATCCATATTTTGTTAGATTGTACAGATGTGGGGTCTTCCCGAAATAGATCTGATGGCTTTCCATCTAAACAAGAAGCTTCCCAGGTACCTTTCAAGGTCCAGGGATCCTCAGGCGGAGATGGTGGATGCGTTAGCAGTTCCTTGGTTTTACCAACCTGCTAACATTTATCTGCCTCTAGTTCTTCTTCCAAGATCATAATGGAACAATCACATGTGTTTCCGGTTGCACCAGCATGGCCTCACAGGTTTTGGTATGTGGATCTTGTCCGGATGTCCAGTTGCCAACCTTGGCCACTTCCTTTAAGGCCAGAGCTTCTGTCTCAAGGGCCGTTTTTCTATCAGGATCTCAAATCGCTAAATTTGAAGGTATGGAAATTGAACGCTTAGTGCTTAGTCATAGAGGTTTCTCTGACTCAGTGATTAATACTATGCTACAGGCTCGTAAGTCTGTTTCAAGGAAGATTTATTATCAGGTTTGGAAAGCCTATATTTCATGGTGTTTTTCTCATAAATTCTCTTGGAATTCTTTTAGAATTCCTAGAATTTTACAGTTTCTTCAGGATGGTTTGGATAAAGGTTTGTCTGCAAGTACTTTGAAGGGACAAATATCTGCTCTTTCTGTTTTATTTCATAGAAATATTGCAAAACTTCCTGATATTCACTGTTTTGTTCAGGCTTTGGTTCATGTCAAGCCTGTTATTAAATCAGTCTCTCCTCCTTGGAGTCTTAATTTGGTTTTGAAGGCTTTGCAGGCTCCTGCTTTTGAGCCTATGCGTTCTTTGGATATTAAACTACTTTCTTGGAAAGTGTTGTTCCTTTTGGCTATCTCTTCTGCTAGATGAGTTTCTGAATTGTCTGCTCTCTCTTGCAAGTCTCCTTTTCTGATTTTCCATCAGGATAAAGCTGTTTTGTGGACTTTGTTTACATTTTTTCCTAAGGTTGTGAATTCTAACAACATTAGTAGGGAAATTGTTGTTCCTTCCTTGTGTCCTAATCCTAAGAATACTCTTGAAAGATCTTTACATTCTTTAGATGTTGTAAGAGCTTTGAAATACTATATTGAAGCTACTAAGGATTTTAGAAAGGCTTCTAGTCTATTTGTTGTTGTTTTTTGGTTCCAGGAAAGGTCAGAAAGCTTCTGCCATTTCTTTGGAATCTTGGTTAAAGCTTTTGATTCACAAGGCTTATTTGGAGGCTGAACAGTCTCCGCCTCAGAGAATTACAGCTCATTCTACTAGAAACATGTGGGGGTGGGGAGCGCTCAAAGGAGAGCTGTGAGTTGGACTATCTATTTAATAGTGTACAAAAAAATATGTGTGACTTATTTTTTAAAAAGAATCATAGGAGAAATATATATATATATATATTTACCGTAAATTTGTGTCCTTTCAATTTGAGTGTAGTTTTAAATCAATTTCCTTTTAGCGGTAATTTGTATGAGGTGTTTATCTGGATCTTAGGTAAATATGTGAAAAAAGTGTTCAGTGAAAAGATGTGTTTTTATAGCGCTGGAATATTTCCTCTTTAGTATGTGCACTGGAAAGCGAAAAGTATAACTTATGTATCCAAATCTTGTATATAGAAGTGAATCAGGGTTTAGTATTCTAAGACCAGGTTTGGGTAGTGCGATGTGTATTATTCTATGAATGGGTAATATAGCGTTGGTGCTAATATATCTGTTAATAGTAGACAAGTATATTGTGTGTATAATTTCTATTTAGCTCACTGTTATACAAATGAAATGGAGCAAATTTGTTAGCATAAATAATGATATCTCTGATACCAAGTATCAATTATATAATATGTGTAACTTCTTTTTCAACCCACTGTAGTATAAGTAGAAACGGATATGGTTTAAAAAGGTATACTTTACTATATTAAAAATAAACAGTTAAAGCTGTGACAATATAAAACATTTGTAACATATACAAGGATTCTAATGTTGCAGCATATAGCAGAAATTGTAATCAAATATAAAACGTGGAAATTGTAAACATTTACTTTCCAAACATTTTACAGAGGTACATCATAAAAAAACGATAGGATTCAAATACTGGGGCATAAAAAAAGTATCGAATAATAGAGGAGGTGATATGGAAAAAATCCTGCTACTCAAAGAAGCAGAATTAATATTTAAATTTAATACACTGACCCCTAATGGCCTCAATGCAGAACTCAACCTAAATCCATTCATCTAGAAGAATTGTACAATTATAAATAGTGCACATTTGAATCAATAACATACCAATACCAACACACCACATATTTTTAAGGGTTAAGTAAGCGATCTTAACCACACTAACTATTTTTACTATATAATTTAGGATTCTAGATACATAATTAATAAGTACGGAATCATAAACACTGCATCAACATATATATAATAATCCCCCACACCTGCAAGCTCTCAACTCATGATATATCCTTAAAATGAATAACATTAACTATTGGGAGTCATATAGACATAACCATTATGTAACTTTATATTGTAATATTTATCATTTTTTAGTATTAATTTTCATACTCCACGATATGTGAAATTTATAATATTTTATAATAGACTAGCACCACATTCGTCAATCCCTATTTCTGAATAATCCCTATACCATTTCATATTAGGAACTAGAATTTCTGCAATTTATAGTAATTTAAATAGAAAATACCCTCCATTCTTTGCAAATGTAATAAAATCCTCTCATCACTATAATATATATATACGTATATATATATATATGTATATATATATATCCCCTTCTTCACATAGTCATTTATACATACTAGCACTTATTTTATGGATTAATTTTACATGTACATATATGAATAATCTGTATCAGTAGAATAAATATTTTGATAAAAAGATCTTATAAATTGAATAGTACATCGAATTTTTATTAGCATTATGCTTTAACGTCTTTATTCATAAACTCTTTCCTTATAGATAACTTGATACATTGTTTTAACTTGATACATTGTTTTAAAAACACAATTAAATAGCACAAAATGTTCCCATATATTGTTGTCGATAAGCATACAAGTAATATGATAAGTCTTTCTGAAACAAATGAATCAATTACTGGGAGGAGTTTCTCATTCCCACGGGACTATAAAGGAGCCTCAGGATCACACAAGAATATACAGTCTTGATAAAGGCGCACACTTAGCGCTGAAACGCGTAGATATTGACCATCCGGTGTGGATACTATTGGCTCCAGCAAAGAACCGCAGAAGAAACACTCCCCCCACGACCCGGCTACCCGATTGGTCCTCCGTGAATCACGTGGAACGGACAGTACACACTTCCAGGTAGGAAGGATTTGCCGGGAAGATTTAACGGCAAGACGCCGACCGGAGAGGAGATTTATTCCTTGCTATACCTAAATACAGAGGCAACCTTCCCATAACCCATCAACGCCAGAGGAGGTAAGGGATATCGGAAGTCCGGTAAGGGGGAGCATAATTTTATTTCTCTTTACTTGTGAAGTTTTAACCGCTTTGAAATACAGAGAACTTTTAACAGCAAAAAACCTTTTTGGATACAGTTTTCAATATAGTTGTGGCCACAACTTACTTATTTGTCATCCTGTTCAGGAACTTTTAGGATATATGTATAACTTGTATGCTTAGTTGGAACTCCTTTTTACAATACAACAGCTGCTATATGTTGCAACATTAGAATCCTTGTATATGTTACAAATGTTTTATATTGTCACAGCTTTAACTGTTTATTTTTAATATAGTAAAGTATACCTTTTTAAACCGTATCCGTTTCTACTTATACTACAGTGGGTTGAAAAAGAAGTTACACATATTATATCATTGATACTTGGTACCAGAGATATCATTATTTATGCTAACAAATTTGCTCCATTTCATTTGTATAACAGTGAGCTAAATAGAAATTATACACACAATATACTTGTCTACTATTAACAGATATATTAGCACCGACGCTATATTACCCATTCATAGAATAATACACATCGCACTACCCAAACCTGGTCTTAGAATACTAAACCCCGATTCACTTCTATATACAAGATTTGGACACATAAGTTATAGTTGTCGCTTTCCAGTGCACATACTAAAGAGGAAATATTCCAGCGCTATAAAAACACATCTTTTCACTGAACACTTTTTTCACATATTTACCTAAGATCCAGATAAACACCTCATACAAATTACTGCTAAAAGGAAATTGATTTAAAACTACACTTGAATTGAAAGGACACTAATTTACGGTAAATATATATATATATATATATTTCTCCTAAGATTCTTTTTAAAAAATAAGTCACGTTATATTGCTTTTTGTACACTATTAAATAGATAGTCCAACTGATATATTGGGAGTATATCAGATTTGGGGAAGCACAGTTGAGTCTGATAATAGTACCATCATACACATCCCTATTAGCTCATTCTACTAGATCAGTCGCCACTTCTTGGGCTTTTAAGACTGAAGCTTCAGTTGATCAGATTTGCATTAAGGGCCAGATTACTAGTGGATCTCTAATTAACTCTTCTGCTCGTATGTTAACTGTGCTAGAAGTAAGCTTTGTGTGCATGTCAGCTTGCACTCATTTTATGAGTTGAAAGTTAAGTGTTTTTGTGCTGTAACCCGACGAGTGCAAAAAGTCGAACTTAGAATATCGCATGCTCGTTTATGCATTCCCCCATAGAAGTCAATGGAGCAAAAAAGTGGAAGAAAACTAACAACCCAATCTCGTGCAAATATGATATTCTCATGTGCTCTAACCCGACATGAAAATATGAATATTTCACATTCCAATGTTCTTCACATAGAAGAATATGTTAAATTTATTCATAAATATATATTTCTTCATATATCTGTAGCTATGTTTATAGCTATGTTTTTTTGGTACAATATATATCTATACCTATATATATATAAAAACATGGTTATATATAGGTATAGTTATATACAGATATATAAAGAAATATATATTTATTAATACATAGAACATATTCTGCTATGTGCAGAACATTGGGATGTGCAACATTTACAGTAAATACACAGCATAACACTTTATTAAATGTGAATATTGCATAAATATGCTTTCACATGTTTTCATCTACTTAACTGCATATGTCTATATATGTGTACATATGTCTGTAAATACATATATACATATATAAATACATATGTGTACATATATATAAGTGCAATGGAAGACCTATATATATATATATATATATATATATATATATATATATGTAAATATATATATATATATATATATATATATACATATATATACAGTATCTCACAAAAGTGAGTGCACCACTCACATTTTTGTAAATATTTTATTATAGCTTTTCATGTAATAACACTGAAATGACACTTTGCTACAATGTAAAGTAGTGAGTGTACAGCCTGTATAACTGTAAATTTGCTGTCCCCTCAAAATAAACCAACACACAGCCAATAATGTCTAAACCATTGGCAACAAAAGTGAGTACACCCCTAAGTGGAAATGTCCAAATTGGGCGATTGTGCTCAAGCGATCACCTTTACTTTCAACCCGTAATACCAGCAGTAAACTCAGTTCCACTCATAATTTTGAAAAAAGGTACCATCATTTTTGTAGATCATTATCTTTATATTTCATGAAAACAAGAGCCTATTGAAGAGCTGTAAGCTCATCATGACATGATATGTAGGGATCCTTGTTAATGACAGGCTCTATGCAAGAGATAAATAATAAATGTGGTGCTTGAGGTAGCCCAAGACTGCGTAGAGCTACTGATTTAAATATATATATATATATATATATATATATATATATATATATATATATATATATATATATATCATCTGGGCACTGAGCCAACGGAGCACAACTAGCCAGCCATAAACATAACTAACTTGTTAACTGAAACAGTATGAGTTATTACATTTTCTTCACTAATACTTAATACTACACAACACGACTGATACCAGATCCTACTGTATGTAAGCATATTTGCAGACAATCCTGCAACAAGTTTGACTGTGCTTGATTTAATTTGAGGTTAGTAAACTAATATATTTTGCTAGAATTAGTTACTAGTTAAACAAATAAATAGAAAAAAAATCTGCTAAATTATTTATGTGGCCGGATTACATGGAACCAAAAAGTTTTCTTTCATGATTCAGATAGAGCACTGGTTTTCAAACCTGTCTTCAGGCCTCCCTAACAGGCAACAGGATATCTGAACTGGAGCACAGGTGAAATAATCAGCTGATTAACCCCTTAGTGACCAGAGCACTTTTCCATTTGTTGACCGTTTGGGACCAAGGCTATTTTTACATTTCTGCGGTGTTTGTGTTTAGCTGTAATGTTCCTCTTACTCATTTACTGTACCCACACATATTATATACCGTTTTTCTCGCCATTAAATGGACTTTCTAAAGATACCATTATTTTCATCATATCTTATAATTTACTATTAAAAAAATTATAAAATATGAGGAAAAAATGGAAAAAAAAACAATTTTTTCAAACTTTGACCCCCAAAATCTGTTGCACATCTACAACCACCAAAAAACACCCGTGCTAAATAGTTTCTAAATTTTGTCCTGAGTTTAGAAATACACAATGTTTACATGTTCTTTGCTTTTTTTGCAAGTTATAGGGCACTAAATAAAAGTAGCACTTTGCTATTTCCAAACCACTTTTTTTCAAAATTAGCGCTAGTTACATTGGGACACTGATATCTGTCAGGAATCCCTGAATATCCTTTAACATGTATATATATATTTTTAGAAGACATCCCAAAGTATTGATCTAGGCCCATTTTGGTATATTTCATGCCACCATTTCACCGCCAAATGCGATCAAATAAAAAAAAAAATGTTCACTTTTTCACAAATTTTTTCACAAACTTTAGGTTTCTCACTGAAATTATTTACAAACAGCTTGTGCAATTATTGCACAAATGGTTTTAAATGCTTCTCTGGGATCCCCTTTGTTCAGAAATAGCAGACATATATGGCTTTTACGTTGCTTTTTTGGTAATTAGAAGGCCGCTAAATGCCACTGCGCACCACACGTGTATTATGCGCAGCAGTGAAGGGGTTAATTAGGGAGCATGTAGGGAGCTTGTAGGGTTAATTTTAGCTTTAGTGTAGTGTAGTAAACAACCCCAAGTATTGATCTAGGCCCATTTTGGTATATTTCATGCCACCATTTCACCGCCAAATGCGATCAAATTAAAAAAAACTTTAAATATTTCACAATTTTAGGTTTCTCACTGAAATTATTTACAAACAGCTTGTGCAATTATGGCACAAATTGTTGTAAATGCTTCTCTGGGATCCCCTTTGTTCAGAAATAGCAGACATATATGGCTTTGGCGTTGCTTTTTGGTAGTTAGAAGGTCGCTAAATGCTGCTGCGCATCACACGTATATTATGTCTAGTAGTGAAGGAGTTAATTAGGTAGCTTGTAGGGAGCTTGCAGGGTTAATTTTAGCTTTAGTGTGGAGATCAGCCTCCCACCTGACACATCCCACCCCCTGATCCCTCCCAAACAGCTCCCTTCCCTCCCCCACCCCACAATTGTCCCCGCCATCTTAAGTACTGGCAGAAAGTCTGCCAGTACTAAAATAAAAGTTTTTGGGGGGGGGGGTTTAGTTTAAAAAAAAAAAAAAATTCTTCTGCTGTGTAGGACCCCCCTTAGCCCCCAACCTCCCTGATCCCCCCCCCCCAAACAGCTCTTTAACCCCCCCTCTGCCTTTATTGGGCACCATATTGGGTACTGGCAGCTGTCTGCCAGTACCCAATTTGAAAAATAATAATGTATTTTTTTATTTTTATTTTATTAAATATTTTATTTATTTCTGTAGTGTAGCTGCCCCCCCCCCCAACATCCAACCCCCCACTCTCTCCCAGATGCCTTGATTTTAAAATCCCACCCTCCCGAGTCCTCTCTCCCACCCTCCAGATCTACAGCATATTGATGCTGTTTTCATAGACCTCACGTGCATGCACGGCTCTCGCACTAGATCCCTCCCCCCTCCTCCACCAATGACTGCCCACCCGCCTCCCTGGATGAGCTCCCACCCACCAACGATAACGGCCATCGATAGCCGATGCAGAGAGGGCCACAGAGTGGCTCTCTCTGCATCGGATGGCTAAAAACAGTTATTGCAGGATGCCTCAATATTGAGGCATCACTGCAATAACATGAAAGCAGCTGGAAGCTATCAGGATCGCTTCCACTGCTTTCAAAGACCAACGAATTATTGGGTACGTCCTTGGTCATTAACTGCATTTTTTTGCAGGACGTACCCCATACGTCGTTGGTCGTTAAGGGGTTAATAAACATGGTTATTTTACCTGCTCTCATCCTTGGTAAAAATGCAAAAAAGAGGAATACAAAGCGAGTGAACAAATGGCACAATGTAAAAGCCGCACTAGTAAAAAGTAAAAAACTTTAAATGTTTATTCAAAACACGTAAAAAACTTACAGATTCTCGAACATACACAGAGGAGTGTAGGTTAGTAGAACTCGATCTACGTCATCTGACGCGTTTCACGCCGTTATGTCGCTTTCTCAAACCCAGTGTGGGGGACGTCGGTTATCGGCAGGCTTTAAAGCATAGAGACAAAGCCACGCCTTTATACATTTGATATCCAATGACTGGTTGGCTTTTGAAATCGGCCTCCTCCACACCGCTTTATGTAGACTGACACTCACAACAAAAACATAATACAAAATGACAATTTAGAAACAAATAATAGCTACATAGTATACCTATATTTACATATGTTGATATGTTTACAAAATCACAAGATAAAGTATCCATATTGAAAATATCAATATTTGAGGAAAAGGCAAAGGAAAAACAACATTTGTAAGTTACTATTTCTATTTGGACACAATTACATATCGGGGATACACAAAGACTAACAGGCCCATTTATCAAAGGGCTTGCGGACCTGATCCGACACTGCGGATCAGGTCCGCAAGACCTCGCTAAATGCGGAGAGCAATACGCTCTCCGCATTTAACATTGCACCAGCAGCTCACAAGAGCTGCTGGTGCAACGCCGCCCCCTGCTGACTCGCGGCCAATCGGCCGCCAGCAGGGAGCTGTCAATCAACCCGATCGTATTCGATCGGGTTGATTTCCGGCGATTCCTGTCCGCCTGTTCAGAGCAGGCGGACAGGGTTATGGAGCAGCGGTCTTTAGACCGCTGCTTCATAAGTTGTGTTTCTGGTGAGTCTGAAGACTCGCCAGAAACACGGCCCTTCAAGCTCCATACGGAGCTTGATAAATGGGCCTGTAAGTGTATTGTATGTGATTACACACAAAAATGTAATTACCCGCTAATCCATTGTAATCCTGAAAACCTGGCCTGTTGGGGAGGGGAGTACAGGTTTGAAAACCATTGAGAGAGAGCATGCAATTTTGAACAACTTTCTAATTTGCTTCTATTAGCAAATTTTCTTTGTTTTCTTGGTATTTTTTGGTGAAAAGCAGGGCTGTAAGCTAAGGAGCATGCATGTGTCTGGAGCACTATATGGCAGTACTTTTGCAAGAATGTTATTCATTTGCAAGAGCACTACATGGCAGCACTATTTGCTTCCATGTACTGCTTTAAACACCTACCTAGGTATCCCTTCAACAAAAAATACCATAGGAATGAAGCAAATTTTGATTATAGAAGTAAATTGGAAACTTTTTAAATAAAAACTGTATGCTCTGTCTGAATCACCCAAAAAATGTTTGGGGTTTGTATCCCTTTAACACTGCTATTAATATTAATAGGACTACATACAACTACATTTCAAGGGAGAGATAACTTCACACCCTAGGCACAAATTAGTCGCCATACATGAATGAGAGATCATTCAATTATTGTATTTTTAAATGAGTAAAAACACTCAAATGAGTAAATGACACAGCAATAAAATCTTATTAAACACACAAGAACAAACAAAAAGTATTGCCTACACCTGAGCTTTCCAAACTTTTCATGTTGGCGACACACTTTTTAGATCTACATCATTTTGTGACACAGTAATTCAGTTGTACTAGCAAACAGGAGGTTAAACTAACTTGTTTTAAGAGATACGGACACAAACATAAATGATATAATAACGAAATGTATTTACAAGTAACAGTATGTGTATGTGCAAGAATTAAAAAAAAGTTTAACAACACCAATAACTACTTACTTTTTTAATGGGATGTATATGAGGTAGATGGGATGAACACAGTTTCTGAATATTTGGTGGAATATTAGATAAAGACACTCACATTTCATAATCAAGCATTTTTAAGCTTCCACTTCCTATCCATATATCAAGAGCAAGAGCAGCAATGCACTACTGGGAGCTAGCTGCAAAAAAACAACACTTTGACTTCTGACTTCAGTTCAGCGTTTAAACTGCTGCCCTCAGAGCTCTGCAAGTCCGACTGACTACTGCCCGTGCTGCAAACACACTGCTATCCCACTCACTGACTACATATGCAGTCACAAGCCAATTCAAGATATTACACGTGCAGTCAGGAGCCAATGTGCCGCCAATGGGAATAGTTTCAGTTCCGGCTGAGCTGCTCCAATAGGTTAAGATGATCAGTGACCCACTAAGTATCAATCACGTGTCAACCACGTCTTTGTTTTACATAAAGAACACT
Organism: Bombina bombina; assembly: GCF_027579735.1. Lineage (NCBI taxonomy): Eukaryota > Metazoa > Chordata > Amphibia > Anura > Bombinatoridae > Bombina > Bombina bombina. The sequence goes on from NC_069499.1 coordinate 583,977,013, forward strand.
ATATACCAAAATAAACATGTCTCAAAATAAAATGTTTTTAAGGGCCTCGTCATACCTACGAGACTTCTTAGAATATCTCCCCTGAGATTTTTTTGAATATCAGGCCCTAGGTTACACCATCTTAGAGCTTAGGCATTTGACCTTTTATGTCGTCAAGCTCCGGCCCCTTAAACCCACAAAACACCCCCATACCATCCTTCCAACAACCACCCTCATAAATAACAGACAACAGACTTAGCTTTGGTACAAATTGGCCGCAGCCCTTTATTCAATAAAACTTTGTAAAAACTTTAATAACTCGATAAATAAAAGTGCAAATAACTGTAAACATTTTACACATCAACCAACAGCGGTGCTAGTCCTTCTTGATTTCCATATCTTTTAACTATGGCCGTAATTCCTTTTACTGGACCCAAGTGGTTGGGCCCGTCAGCGATCATCCATATAAGTTTCTAAGGCCTAGATTTGGAGTTTGGTGGGAGCCGTGAAAACCAGCGTTAGAGGCTCCTAACGCTGGTTTTAGGCTACCCCCGGTATTTGGAGTCAGTCAAAAAAGGGTCTAACGCTCACTTTTCAGCCGCGACTTTTCCATACCGCAGATCCCCTTACGTAAATTGCGTATCCTATCTTTTCAATGGGATCTTTCTAACTCCGGTATTTAGAGTCGTGTCTGAAGTGAGCGTTAGAATTCTAACGACAAAACTCCAGCCGCAGAAAAAAGTCAGTAGTTAAGAGCTTTCTGGGCTTACGCCGGTTCATAAAGCTCTTAACTACTGTGCTCTAAAGTACACTAACACCCATAAACTACCTATGCACCCCTAAACTGAGGCCTCCCACATCGCCGACACTCGATTACATTTTTTTAACCCCTAATCTGCCGACCGCCACCTACGTTATACTTATGTACCCCTAATCTGCTGCCCCTAACACCGCCGACCCCTATATTATATTTATTAACCCCTAACCTGCCCCCCACAACGTCGCAGCCAGCTACCTACACTTATTAACCCCTAATCTGCCGTCCGTACGCCGCCGCCAGCTACATTATAGCTATGTACCCCTAATCTGCTGCCCCTAACACCGCCGACCCCTATATTATATTTATTAACCCCTAACCTGCCCCCCACAATGTCGCCTCCACCTGCCTACACTTATTAACCCCTTAATCTGCCGACCGGACCGCACCGCTATTATAATAAAGTTATTAACCCCTAATCCGCCTCACTAACCCTATAATAAATAGTATTAACCCCTAATCCAATCAGCCAATCGGATTGAACTTGATTCTGATTGGCTGATTCCATCAGCCAATCAGAATATTCCTACCTTAATTCCGATTGGCTGATAGAATCCTATCAGCCAATCGGAATTCGAGGGACGCCATCTTGGATGACGTCATTTAAAGGAACCGTCATTCGTCGGGAAGTTGTCGTCGGAAGAAGATGGGTCCGCGGTGGAGGTCTTCAAGATGGAGCCGGTCCTCATCGGATGAAGATAGAAGATGCCGCTTGGAAGAAGATGGTTGCTGGTCCGGATCTACTCTTCTTCCCGGATAGGATGAAGACTTTGGAGCCTCTTCTGGACTTCTTCAGACGTCGGATGATGGATGTCTAGCCCCCGCTTGGGCTTAGATGAAGATATCGGAGCCAGGACGGATCGGTGATACCTGGTATGGTGAAGATAAGGTAGGATGATCTTCAGGGGCTTAGTGTTAGGTTTATTTAAGGGGGGTTTGGGTTAGATTAGGGGTATGTGGGTGGTGGGTTGTAATGTTGGGGGGGGGGTATTGTATGTGTTTTTTTACAGGCAAAAGAGCTGAATTTCTTGGGGCATGCCCCGCAAAAGGCCCTGTTCAGGGCTGGTAAGGTAAAAGAGCTTTGAACTTTAGTAATTTAGAATAGGGTAGGGCATTTTTTTATTTTGGGGGGCTTTGTTATTTTATTAGGGGGCTTAGAGTAGGTGTAATTAGTTTAAAATTGTTGTAATATTTTTCTTATGTTTGTAAATATTTTTTTATTTTTTGTAACTTAGTTCTTTTTTATTTTTTGTACTTTAGTTAGTTTATTTCATTGTATTTATTTGTAGATATTGTATTTAATTAATGTATTGATAGTGTAGTGTTAGGTTTAATTGTAGGTAATTGTAGGTATTTTATTTAATTTATTTATTGATAGTGTAGTGTTAGGTTTAATTGTAACTTAGGTTAGGATTTATTTTACAGGTAATTTTGTAATTATTTTAACTATTTTAGCTATTGTACCTGGTTAAAATAAATACAAAGTTACCTGTAAAATAAATATAAATCCTAAAATAGCTATAATATAAATATAATTTATATTGTAGCTATATTAGGATTTATTTTACAGGTAAGTATTTAGCTTTGAATAGGAATAATTTATTTAATAAGAGTTAATTAATTTCGTTAGATTAAAATTATATTTAAGTTAGGGGGGTGTTAGTGTTAGGGTTAGACTTAGCTTTAGGGGTTAATACATTTATTAGAATAGCGGTGAGCTCCAGTCGGCAGATTAGGGGTTAATGTTTGAAGTTAGGTGTCGGCGATGTTAGGGAGGGCAGATTAGGGGTTAATACTATTTATTATAGGGTTAGTGAGGCGGATTAGGGGTTAATAACTTTATTATAATAGCGGTGCAGTCCGGTCGGCAGATTAGGGGTTAATAAGTGTAGGCAGGTGGAGGCGACGTTGTGGGGGGCAGATTAGGGGTTAATAAATATAATATAGGGGTCGGCGGTGCTAGGGGCAGCAGATTAGGGGTACATAGGGATAATGTAAGTAGCGGCGGTTTACGGAGCGGCAGATTAGGGGTTAAAAATAATATGAAGGGGTCAGCGATAGCGGGGGCGGCAGAATAGGGGTTAATAAGTGTAAGGTTACGGGTGTTTAGACTCTGGGTACATGTTAGGGTGTTAGGTGCAGACGTAGGAAGTGTTTCCCCATAGACAACAATGGGGCTGCGTTAGGAGCTGAACGCGGCTTTTTTGCAGGTGTTAGGTTTTTTTTCAGCTCAAACAGCCCCATTGTTTCCTATGGGGGAATCGTGCATGAGCACATTTTTGAGGCTGGCCGCGTCCGTAAGCAACTCTTTTATCGAGAGTTGAAGTTGCGTTAAATATGCTGTACGCTCCTTTTTTGGAGCCTAACGCAGCCATTCTGTGGACTCTCAATATCAGAGTTATTTTAAAGGTGCGGCCAGAAAAAAGCCAGCGTTAGCTACGCGGGTCGTTACCGACAAAACTCTAAATCTAGCCGTAAGGAACCCCGTGCCCTTAGAAACCCCCATCTTGAATTCCCCCATGGGAATGCAAAATACCACCACACTTAACCATTGGCCATAATTTTTCTGTAATTTAAGTGCTAGCACCCCCGCCTTCCAACTGCGACAAAACCTAAAATGACAAATAAAAACACGCCTCTCACACAAATATCAGGGACGGGTGGGAGGGAGATGTTGTCTCTACTCCTACAAATAACAATCTGCTGGTTTTCCCGCTCAGCCCACATCTTTAACACTTTGTCTACAGCTCCTCCTATAGCACCTCCTACCCCATACAGGGCCTCTTCCTCCCCAGGTCAAAGCTCCCTCCGTCTATGCTTTGCCGCCTCCAGGAGCCACTTTTTGCACCCTGTGAGAAAAGTGCTGTGCATGCACAGATCAGTGATGTTGTTTTTTCACAGCCCTGTAATACTATATATAGTATTTGCAATTAGTTATTTGGGTTATTTTTTTTGCAAAATTTTAGTTATATAATATGTGTTTTAAAAAGTCCTCATGATTAAGAAAGAGTAATGCAGCTGCTGCAAAATGTAAATGTACTCTGTATCATGCACACTAAATCAAACTCAAAATAAAGCTTCAGAGAATCACATATTCTGTCACCGAATGTGAGAGTATCCAAGCTGTTAGATGAAGCTTCACCAAGTGGCACCAGTAAGTTGTTAAAGGACCAGATTTTCAAGATAGCGGCAAGCACAAAGGGAAACACAATCATGGTGAGTAGTAATCTTGCTATTAGAGTATGCTATTAAAGGCAGTTTAATGTCTGTTTAACTTGTTAGTAAATACAAGTTTCAGAATCTAAATAAGTGAATTGCTAAAATGTATGTCACTTAAAATTAGCAAACCTAGGTTTTCAAGCTTATATGCATTTGATAAGTTTGTAATCTGCGGAATGGAGTGCAATTTGAATATCCTGTAAAACAAATATTTCCCTTTAAGTCATGTGATCCTTCTCTCCATGGGAGCAAACCTTGAAAGAGAGCCATAAATAAGGGGACAATTCATCAGTTGCCATGCTAGAAATTAAGTTCTTTTGATTAATCCAGTTAAGTAGAAATAATGTAATAAAGATACTGAAAAATTTGAATCCCAGAAAACTATGGGTGTGAGAGGCTCAAGTAAACGTAAGAGAGACAAAAAAGGGAGGAAACAGACAGCCAGGGCATGGGGTAAACAAGGACAAATAACAGTGAAATATTGAATGTTTGCTTAAAACACAATTACAATCACTTTTTTTTTATATAACAGCAAATACAATACATAAATATAAAAAAATACAATAATTACAAATTAAACTTGACTTCTGTCTCTTAGCTATTTAAATATAGTTTTCCAAAATCAAGTTGCTTAGCAATGATTGTAAAATTATATTTTGGCAGGAAATGGCTGATGATATAACTTCCAGTTAAACTACCAGATGACCTCACCCTTTCAACACATGGACAAGTCTAACATTTTCCAGCTTGTCACTGAAAATGTTCAACTTTTGTTAGAGTAAAGCTTTAGGGAGCCTGATAGAGACCAGAGACTCTAACATACCACTTGTCTATAATAAATTAATTAGTCTGACATTAAAAATAGATAAAGTTCAGCATATAATGAGCTAAAATTGTTTAAATAAACATTTGCAGTATTAAACAGATATAAAAAGCATTATTCTGGAAGTTATATTGTGAATTGGTAAATGTAGCTTATGAAATACATTTATTTTGTCAAATATATGTTCTATGGCAACCTGATAGAGTCTAAATTAATATGGACTCACGTGCTTGCTCGCACATGCAAAATCTAAATACCTCTCCTTGATCTTTGTTGATTACTTTATTCACGGCATGTTAGATGATATCCATTTATACATCAAGAGTATTCCAATGTGAACACAGTTCCGCTAGCCAAAATAAGCCTTTAAATATCACAAAAAAGTAATTCCAAATAGATTTGTTTTTGTTTAACTCTAATAAAATCATAGACCAGTTGGGATGCATTAAACTCTTAAGTTTGTACACAATACAGAAGTGTTACACTCAAAACATTAGTAAAAATATAAAAAACAACAAAACATTGTCCAGTGAAGCTGTATAAATACTTTTTATTTAAAATGTGCTGTCATGAAAATATATGTTACACCGATGAAAACTGGTTAATAACCTGAAGGCTAATAAGCATAGTCTGGGGCAATTAAAAGAGTAAAAAGGGAAAGGGTGATATACTGGAAAAACAGAAAGAAAAGAAGTAAAGCGTGAGAAGGGAAGTGTTAGAATAAATTACAAAGTTCTGGAACCACAATGTAGTATACAAGTGCATCAAATTATTATATTTATACAAGTTTGTATAGAATACATTAAATTGTAGTTTAAATTCCCTGCATCTCAGGGGGAACTTCCGGGTAGCGGCCATGACAGGCTGCAAATTCATCAGCTCCTGCAACTTTCTGCACCAGAATGAGTAAAACCCCACTTTTACCACCTCATTGCATATTTTTTTGGATCTTGGATATACAAGAAAGGGAGCCTGTTCACACCATGCTATTATCTGTTGCACAGAGATAATACTCAGCGTACCGGAACGATTCAAGGGTTGCGGCCTACCATCTCAATACCCCCCGGCAGGACATTAATCTGTCTCTGTCGTTAAGAAGCAGCGAATCCCGCAAATCGCTGCAAATTTTCTCCTCTACACGGCACAATATCTTTTCAGAGAACCACTGTGTGTTTTACCCTTGCTTGCGGTACTTACTTATATACCCGCTATGCAGATCCCCTCAAGCTTCCTGGGGGAGTTGCGCAGCTTGCTCCAAAACCATCATGCCGCCCTGGAAACTCAGCTTATAATGGCATTTGGTCTCGGCAGTGCTAATGTATCCTGTACTCTTACCCTACCTACAGCTTGTGAGATGGAAAGAGGGGAGGCTGGCGCTTTGGGGCCCCGGCGCCTAGCCCCTGCCTCCAGTACATCACATGTAAGCAGATTGCCTGGATCTACGGGAACAGTTCAGCAGACTGACCCAGAGTTAGGAATAATGACACCAGCTGTTTTGAAAAACTGTACCAGCATGCTGCAAGTGCAAGTTGGAGCCTTCCTAGGACCACAATTGAAGAGACCGCAGGTGCGTGAAAATATGGAACGCAACAGGCAACTACTTCCAGTACAAAAACAAGGCTGCTCCAGTGCGATTCCCTTGTCACAGGCTAAATGCCTCCCTTCAGCCGCACTGAAGCCGCATATGCTCCCCTGCGATGGAGCTCACGGATTGCCGATTAGGACATCATCATATATGCATTACCGTGTTGTTTGGGACCCAGGTGCCTTGCTCCCCTTTCATGCTCGAGGGGTGTCCTGAGGGCTAATAAGTATGGCAGTTAGCCGCTAACTGAGCATTAAGGTAAATCGTATTGACTGAGGAGCCAAGAGTGTGATGACTTTAAAGCCCATTACTACTTCAAGCATTGTCTTTTTGCTCCCTATATAAGGCTGATGGATCTTATTGCATGGACTTTAGGTTAATGTTCATTATTGCTCATATAGTTTTCCTTTTGCATGTTTACATTTTTCTTTCATAATTAAGCACAGTTTGATACTAAACAAGGGTGAATGCTCATGTTGCTCATATTCTATGAATCTGTGGTTACAATATATTCTATGTATTTAAGCATTGTACAGGCTGGTCCTGCATATGTATCCTTACGTTGAGCTATGCTGGTACTTACACATATGCTACCTTGACCTGGCTTGAGAGCTGAATACCCGCAGGAGGTAGTATTATATTATACTGCTTATATCTTAGCATTCCCATTTAGGCATCCAGCATGGCCTATCCACAGTTATACCATTTGGCCGCATTAGCCCCTTCATTATCAATATAACCCTTCCTCTTACATATGCAATAAAGGGGATCTTCAGACCTGCAGTTACATATCTTGTCAATAGGATATAAGTTAATATTACTTGCCAACTGTATCATAAGAATGTGCGCCATATTCAGTATGTTTTTCCTTGCAGTGCCCATGTACAGTATCATATGTCAAAGTGAGCATAACATGCAGATCATTTTTTCTAGTACCATTGCTTGACTATTTAGTTTTAATTATTTTGTGTCATAAGAATAGATACATCGACTTAGGGTAGTTATTCATAATTGGCTATTAAGAAATACTAGCATGGTGTCTAGTTTTTAGGGCTTGTCTGTTTCCAACCTGACTCCCCTCCTCTTTACTCATACAATGGTGGGGATCGTTAGAACAGTAGTTAAGTTTTATGATTACAGTAAGCGTATTTTTTTTTCCTTTTCAACTATTTTCTTTTTTTCTATATGTATAATAAGGGTTTATACCTTGTTTATTGTGTCAGCTTTACAGTTAACAGGTGTCGCATTATAAAACTGAAAATTATGAGGTGAATATAATGAGACCCATGAGTGGTCTCTACTACTTCAGACAGACTTCTGTAAACATCATTTATTCCTCTACAGACTGGGGTCCAAAAGCGGCCTCTTCTCTTGGTAAAGAAGTCTTTGATTTTTATAGGCATTTATAACTTATGTCTCTCAGGGGCATAATTGATATGATCAATCTCAAGTTTTGTAGTTCATTATGTATTTTGTATAGATATACCTTGTTATTGCTACTTTTTTTTGTATAACTGTGTAATGCTTCACTGTTTTGCCTGTATGCCGAAATTTTCCCTCAATAAAAAAATAAAATAAAATAAAATAAAATAAATTCCCTGCATCTCTGATACTCACTGCCCATTTGTTGGATTCATTCTGTATCCAGGGTATGTTCTATTCGATGTTAACGTGTGCCTGTCTGAACTGTAACTTGACCTCTGCTTTGCCTGACAACTCTTTTGGATTAACATGTGCCTGTGTCTGAAAGTAATCCGTCTACCATAGGATTTTGTATACTACGTCACTTCCGGTGACGTTTAATCAGCTGGTGGAGGCTTGTGGCGCTCACTGCGCATGCGCTAGAGGCCCAAACTCCTTACAACAGCTGATGAGGAATTATGTGGCACGCGCACGTTACTGGTTACAAAATCACAATGAACAAGCGGTCTGTCATTGGATTTTGTAACCAGAAAGGGTACTGACATTGTATTGACTAAAATTGTGAGATGCGGTAGGAAAATATATTGAATATGTCTGCTACGTACTATATCCCACACCTCCTCCCTCACACTATATCTCTGGTGCTTTTCTATTCTCTGATCCTTGTTCATAAACTGTCTAAATTTGAAAAAAAGTGCACAGCACGATGTAAAAAGAAAAAAAAACATCTCACAGGATGTGGAAATAAAAAACGCAGTTTCTGAATTCCTCTAACCTAAGGGTCAAGAGCTCAGCGCAGCTCCTTAGGTTAGAGGAATTCAGAAACTGCGTTGTTTATTTCCACATCCTGTGAGATGTTTTTTTTTTTTTTACATCGTGCTGTGCACTTTTTTTCAAATTTAGACAGTTTATGAACAAGGATCAGAGAATAGAAAAGCACCAGAGATATAGTGTGAGGGAGGAGGTGTGCGATATAGTACGTAGCAGACGTATTCAATATATTTTCCTACCGCATCTCACAATGTTAGTCAATACAATGTCAGTACCCTTTCTGGTTACAAAATCCAATGACAGACCGCTTGTTCATTGTGATTTTGTAACCAGTAACGTGCGCGTGCCACATAATTCCTCATCAGCTGTTGTAAGGAGTTTGGGCCTCTAGCACATGCGCAGTGAGCGCCACAAACCTCCACCAGCTGACAAACGTCACCGGAAGTAACGAAGTATACACATTCCTACGGGTAGACGCATAACTTTAGAACACCTGCCTGAACTGTAATTTGACCTCTGCTTTGCCTGACAACTCTTTTGGATTAATCTGTGCCTGCCTGAACTGTAACTTGACCTCTGCTTTGCCTGACAACTCTTTTGGATTAACCTGTGCCTGCCTAAACTGTAATTTGACCTCTGCTTTGCCTGATAACTCTTTTTGATTAAACTGTGCCTGCCTGAACTGTAACTTGACCTCTGCTTTTTCTGACAACTCTTTTGGATTAACCCTTGCCTGCCTAAACTGTAATTTGACCTCTGCTTTGCCTGATAACTCTTTTTGATTAAACTGTGCCTGCCTGAACTGTAACTTAACCTCTGCTTTGTCTGACAACTCTTTTGGATTAAAGGGACAGTATACTGTAAAATAGTTTTTCCCTTAATGTGTTTACAATTGCTTTTTTTACCAACTGCAGAGTAAAAAATGTATGAAAATTAGCTTTTTAAGGTTTATTTCTGTATATTAAAGCTCTGATTTTGTGTTTTGAAGCCACAGCCTAATAAAATAGGTTGAGCTTGTAGGTATAATCAGATCTCATTACTGTATCACATTGTGCACATATACCTGCTTCTTTATCTTATATCTGTCCTTAAAACAATCATCAATACTTTGAGAGAACAATGGAAAATCAACATTTTATTACCTTCTCTCTGCTTTATCACACTGGGAGTGTAATTTCTTCTGCTGGCTGTGTTTACAAAGCTTATCTATAGCTGGTACGCGCGGCCACAAACTTTCAGAATAGGTGGGGATACCACATGCTAAATTAACAATTTTAAATGCCATTATAAGGGTAAAGGAGCTACTTGTAAACAATTTAATACACTCCAGCAGGTAAAGTGGATCATTGGGAACAAATTAAAGGGGAGAAAATGTTTGAGTAAACTGTCCCTTTAACCCGTGCCTGCCCCAATTGTAACTTTTCCTCTGCTTTGCCTGACAACTCTTTTGGATTAACCTGTGCCTGCCTGAACTGTAACTTGATCTCTGCTTTGCCTGACAATTCTTTTGGATTAACCTGTGCCTGCCTGAATTGTATCTGACCTTTGTTTATACTACACTTTTGGATTTATATATTTCTGCCTGAATATATTTATGATCTCTGCTTACCTGATTATTCTCGTGGACACTCCTTTACCTACCTTTAAGCCAACCTGACCACGGCTCTGCATCTAGTACGCAGCTCCGCTTTGTGAGTAATATATTCTTTTTTTTCTGCACTACATTACTTAATACTTTCAGAGTGGGTCCCATCCTGGGTTTCTCTCAATTTGGTAGTGTGTGTATTACATTCACTCTAGCTATTGGGTCTAATTCTGGACTGATTTCAAACGGCTGACATAAGCACATTTGATAATAAAAGTAAATTGGAAACTTTTTTTAAAATTGTATGCTCTGTCTGAATCACAAAATAATTTTTTTTGGTTTTCCAGGGGATTTCCAAAACATTTTCCACACATCCCTATAAATGATATAGTATTGTTCTCAGAACATACTTGAAATATCCTAAATAACAAGCGTGGTATAAAAAAAGGAAAATAGGGGGCGGAGCGTGCAGCTGTCCATGATGGCTGTACCTTTTTGAAGCTCCTGACATGGATTGTCCAAAACCCACCACTAACCAGCTCAATCACCTCCGCTGGCCACAAGTTCATCTGCTGACAATGTGGAACTACAACTCACAAACAACATACAGTCTCCTGCTCAACCACATAACTGCACACCAGCATGGCTCAACACAGAGCAAAAATTTGGATAAAGCCTCTAGAGCCACATCTGCCGGCCCAGCTCAGTAAACACATTCTTCAAACAACCTGACAAAAAGAAACCTCCTTATCCTCCAACTTCAGATGGGGAAGATGATACCCTGTCTGATCACACCAGTGAGGTCCTGCAACTATCAACCCCAGAACAACCACTTTCACAGTCTGACAGCCCAGTCACACTAAAAGCCATGGAAGCACTAATATCTCAAGTGAAAACCTGCATATGTGTGGAATGTGCCGACTTAAAGAAAAAAAGTATTGAATTAGGATTTAGAGTCGATGTTCCAGAATAGAGAAATACTTGTTAAAGAAATTACAGACATGTCACAAACAATTCAGCATCAACAAGCCCAGATTCAAGAACTCGACCTTAAACTCGACGACACTGAAAACTGAATGAGACGCAATAACCTCTCCATATGAGGAGTGCCCGAGACAATACTACCAGAAACGATCCAGCATTACCTTCAAGAACTCTTTCAAGCTTTGGCTATCGCAAACTCAGTTATCATCTCTGAGATTCGACTTGAAAGAACACATTGTTCACTATGACCCAAACCTGGAGCAAATCAACCTTCCAGAGACATTTTCATTTGTTTTCAGAGCTTTAAAGACAGGGACAAAATCCTGAATTTTGCAAGAGCACAGCAAAGCTTCACATACCTAGGCACGAAAATACAGTGCTTCCAGGATCTCTCAGCTAAGACCCTGCAAAAACGCAGAGTCTTCTCCAACTTACCACACATCTCAGATCCCTAAAAATACCCTCTAGATGGGGATTCCCTGTATCTGTTGAAGTCATCAAGAATGGTAAACGATTTGATTGTGAAGAACTGGATGGAACCGTCAACTTGTGCAGCTCTCTGGGAATTCCTCCACCTGCGAGAACCACAGCCTCATCCTCAGAAAACAAACAGGACATCTCCACCTTTTCTAAACCTCAAAGAAAATCCTGGTCAGAGGTAGCAAGCAAACTATCTAAAAGGAAGCCCTCACCGGAACTTTGCATCACACCTGAAGTCACCTGAACTTTAACGTCATGCACTAGTGACTCTCCTTTACAACCACAGGACTCTGAGATTGTTGAGACCGTGAGTTTATATAATACCCAAACCTACTTAATTTTATCCTCAATGATATTCACCTTTGCTCGCACTTATTCACGAATGTCATTCTTCTGTTATTGTTGTTTTAACTAACGTTTGTTTAAAAATCCTACTAAATATATTTGTTTTATACTTCTCTCCTAGAAGATTGCACCAGGGCAAGAGCACACCAAGTTACTGTTCTAGTTAATGTATTTGTAATTTACCTTAACTAATGTTTATGTATGTTCAATAATTTGTCTCTTTAATAACCGCGCAAGTCTATTATACTCCACCAATATCTGTGGTGGGATTTGGCATTGCGTGTTTAACTCCCTTCGCAACGATCTTCTCCTTAATCCCTACCCACATTCTACTTACACTTCATTTAAGATAACTTGGTTAACTTTTGTCTTGAATCCTGAAATACTACAGACATTAACAACAAAGGAACAATGTCCCAACCCACCAATCTCTCAATTGTTTCAAGACGGGCATTTCAGGACACGTGAGGACATACACCAATCCTTTGGCTCACCTTTTCATAAATGGTTCGCCTATCTTCAAATAAGCCATGCAATCCTCTCCCACCCACAAAAAGCAGAGTTTATTAGAACCATGACCGCCTTCGAGTCCCTGTGCATCACCCCAGCCAGTCAAAGATCACATTTATCCTTAATCTATAAGCTACTTAGAGGATCTTTAGTTCTTGTTATAATGTTATTTGAAAACTCAATAAAAATATCTAAATGAAAAAAAAAGGAAAATAAGGTTACATAAATTTCACAAGCAAGTTTTGTGGGATCCTCCAACACCTGCACTACTTTTGTATTCATTTTCCACCCCATTTATATTTTATTATTCTGTTTTTTATGTCACTAATATGCATTTATTACTTTCACTGACCTGGTAGGCTCAAACCCAATAGTTGAGAGACACCACACCCTTAGAAGTATGACCTCTAGAAGGGACTGGAAGTGAGGACAGGATCATAGGTGATCTGTAATGGCACAGAGATTTACTAAAAGACCAGTACATACTGTAGATTTGCATAATCAACAAATGCATGATAAAAAGACATGCAGCAGCACTTTGTCTGAACTTCAAATGAGAAGTAGATAAATAATGGAATAACGAAAAAGAAACAAAGTCGAAGCAATGAGGAGCAGGCAAAAGCGAGGCCAGACAGTCCGAGGTCGGGTAAGGCAGAGAAGGTTCATAAACTCAGAACTTTTTTGACAATGCAAAGGAGGGATGAATACTTGGTAACATAGATCTTGCTTATTTTGAAGTGGTGGTATGACTGCTAGGGAAGTGACTTTCGTCTTGCGAAGACGACGTAATAAAGAGGGTTTGAAGGCGAGGAAATGACTAAGTTGTATGATAGTGGCTATTGATATTTGGTTCATAGAATGTTCTTCATGCATGTCAAAGGCCTCTTGGACCTGCGTGGACCACTGGAGCCAGTTTTGTTTTTTAGTGAGAGCAGTGATGAGAGAATTTCCGGATAAACCTTCAGTAGAAGTTGGCGAAACTTATGAAATGCTGGACTGCCTTCTTTTCCTTGGGAACAGGCCAATCCAGGACTGCTTGTACCTTGCGGGGATCCATTTGAATGTGGCCAGAAGAGAGAACGTAGCCCAGGAACTCAATGGTGTTGGCATGAAACATACATTTCTCAATCTTAGCATAATGTCCATGTTCTCGTAGGCATTTCAGTACAGTATGCATATAGGAGAAAATTTATCACAGGTCGAGCGGACATGATTTGCTGTAGCGAATCATGTCCATTCGACCTTGCTAAATGCCGACAGCATACGTTGTTGACATTTAACATTGCACAAGCATTTCTTGTAAAATGCTTGTGCAATGCTGCCCCCTGCACACTCGCGGTGTCAATAATCCCGATCGTATCGGATCAGGATGATTTCAGTCTTATGACCGGTGCTTCTTAACTTCCGTTTCAGGTGAGTCTGAAAACAATGGGCGTAGAAAGCACCATCCGCTGCTTAATAAATCTACCCCTTAAGTCTGTACGATAAGCTGTTAGTGAAGATCAAGATGTCATGGATTTAGATTACTATAAATCAAGTATCAAGTAGATCTTGAAAAACGTAGTTCAGTGCTAAAAGGTGGCTGAGACATTGCACAAAATGGCATGAGCAGGTATTCAAAGTGTCCATAGCAGGATCTGAACGCCATCTTCCATCAATCGCCCACACAAACACGGACCAAATTGTAGGCCACCTGCATGTCAATTTTAGTGAAGATGGTAGCATTTTAAATGCGGTCTAACATCTATAGTATTGACGGGAGTGGGTATCTGCTCTTTATTGTAATGTTGTTTAGGGCCATATATTCCACACAGGGGAGAAGTTCCCTATCCTTTTTGCCCACAAAGAAGATACTTGCCCCTGCCAGGGAGGTAGAGGGGTAAATAAATCCCTTGGATATGTCTTCTTCAATATATTCTTTCAAATTTTGGAGATCAGGTTCAGCCAAAAGATATTTATGACCATAAGGGATTGTGGCCAATTTGTTGGCAGTCCTGATATTTCTCAGGTAATGTGACAGGGGTATCAACAGCTAGGGAAAAAAATGGTGCAGGATTAGCAGGGAAGCAGGTCTGGCTGCAATATGAGGAGAAGAAAGTCACAGAACCAATTGCCCAGTTGATCACAGGATTGTGGGTACGGAGCCATAGGAGACACAATATCACCAGAGTTGAGGGAACAAGGTCCAAACTGATGGTCTTCTTGTGTTATGTGCCAATGCTAAGACAGATGGGGAATGTTTTGTAGGTCACTGTCGAGGTCGCACACTAACTTACCTCTCTCTTCCACATCACGTCCCCAGACGGCCAACTCCACTGTACCGCGCACCCCACTGCACCAGGAGCTGCGTGTGGGACATCCATCTGGACTACCGGGAACTTCACAGGCCGCAAGACACAACACACTATAGCAGCCAAACTTCATTCTGAATACTCCTTAGGCGTGGGCGCACTCACGCTACCTTTTCACAGAGACAGAATCTCAAACCACGCCTGTTGCAGGAAGGAAGGAGGTGTCTCTCTCTCTCTATATAAAAGTCATCTGATTAGTCTGCTCAGTGTTCTGATATACTGTGTACCTTATGATAAAAACTTTGCTCTTATCCTGTTATCCAGATATTGACCTTACTACCTGTTTAATTGATAATGAATCTTTGCTGCTTGAACCGACCATTGGCCTGTTTGACCTCATCTCTGTCTCATTCCTTGTCTGTACTTCGAGATTGATCTTATTCAGCCTCTCCTTCTGCATCCTGGGCTTCAACCACCAAACCCTTACAGAATATCTGAACCAGTTATGGAGCTCGCAGAAGTTATTGAAACACTGAATACCTTAACCAGGCAGGTGTCTGGCCTTACTCAAGCTGTCCAAGACTTACAAGCTCAAGCTGAAGCTGCCGCTCCACCTCCAGTAGCTGCAATACCCCAACCACCTGTGGCGGCGCATCCGGTTCCCTTACCTGAGGATGATTCTGCAGCCCCAGAACCTCAGCTACCGCTTCCTGAACGATTTGCAGGAGATAGATCCAAATATTGTTTTTTTTGTCATGTCATGTGAACTGATGTTTGCTTTGAAGCTCCGCTTCAAACAATAAAAGTATGCTCTGTTATATCGCTCTGTTATATCACTCCTTTTTTGGTCCACCACAAGAATGGGCTTATGCTCTCCTTCGTATCAACGATCCCTGTGTCCAGTCATGGGACCTATTTGTAAAGGCTATGTCCTCTATTTACGACGATCTCAACAAACAAGAAATGTCCCAAAGTGCCATTAGAGCGCTACGTCAGGGCCATCGACCAGTAGAGGAGTATATATCTGACTTCAAACGCTATGCCACAGATACATGCTGGATGAAATAGGCTTATTAAATCAGTTTCGTTTAGGACTGTCAGAGACTCTCAAGGATGACTTTGCTCATTTTGGTATCCCAGAGACACTTGACGCCTTTATGCAACAAGCTATTCAATTAGATTGGTGCCTGCAAGAGCAACACCTAGAAAATGCCACTTCCTATACCAGCAATCCTAAGTATGAAGTTACTATTCCGGGTTTCCTACAAATGCTCCTCCTCCAATACAAAATTAAGAACCAATGCAAGTCGAATTAGTCCAAGGAAGACTACCACCTGCTGAATTACAATGGAGAAAAGAGATAATCTGTGCCTATATTGTGGAAGCTCTAATCATACAGTTAAAACATGCCCAGAGAAACACCCAAATACTCGGGGTAAGAAACCTGAACTTTCTCTAATGACATCTATGCAGAATACTACTACTCCTCCTTTATCCATCTTTATTTTATTGCAGTGGGACATTCTCCCATGAATGTTGAGAATTAATTGATTCTGGAGCCAATAGCTGCTTCATTGACTCTGCATTAGCCAAAATCCTGTCTATTTCCATATGCAATAAAAATCCACCCTTGAAAATCCAAGTCGTAGATGGGTATTTTCTGTCTGGTTCCCTCATGGAACAAACCCTTCCTATTCAAGTGTCTATAAATAAACATGTAGAGACTCTAGTTTTTGAGCTGGTACCCTCACCTCTGTAGGCATTCCCTGGTTACGGATCCATGATCCCATTATTTCCTGGTCTACAGGTGTTTTAACATTCTCCTCTCCTCTATGTTCTTCACAATGTATTTCAAATACAAATAAGAACGAATATATACACTCCATTCTCGATGCAAGTATGACAAGAAAAAAAAAAAAAAGATAACCATCCTATCAGAGATATATCATCAATATCAAGACGTATTTGATAAGAAAGGAGTAGAGGTCCTCCCACCTAGCAGACCCTATGACTGTCCCTTTGATCTCCTAAAATAATACATTCAAGAAAAATCTACAGAAAGGTTTTATCCGGCCCTCTACCTCCCCTGCAGGAGCAGGTATATTTTTTGTTGGAAAGAAAGACGGTAGTTTACATCCCCTGCGTTGATTACTGTGAACTCAATCGAATCACCGTCAAAAATAACTATCCTCTTTCCCTCATCCCAGAGTTCATTGAACATCTCCAAAATGCCAAAATATACTCCAAACTGGACCTAGAGGGTGCTTATAATCTTCTACAAGGTCCTCAGGGAGACGAATGGAACACTGCATTCTGCTCTCGTTATGGGCATTATGAGTATCTGGTCATGCCCTATGGGCTATTTAATGCCCCCGCCTCCTTCCAACACTTTCTCAACGATGTGTTCCGAGACTTACTCGACCAGTATTTAGTGGTCTATTTAGACAACATACTTGTCTTTTCTCCTACACACACATCGCCTTCATATGTTTAAAGTACTAAAGAGGTTACGGCATAACAACCTATACGCTAAGATAGAAAAATGTGTTTTTGAGACCAATCATGTTCAATTCCTAGGGTTCATAATTTGCCCCGGTAAGGTAGAGATGGATCCCTGAAAAGTGGAGACCATCCTACACTGGCCAATACCACAAATCAAGAAACAAATACAAAGATTTATAGGCATTGCCAACTTTTACCGGAAATATATCCGCAACTTTTCCTCAGTAGCCCAGCCTCTTACTAATTTTACAAAGAAAGATACCGTATGACACTGGTCACCATCTACACAACAGTTTTTTGATACTTTAAAAAACCTATTCACAACCTATTCTGTACTTACCTGACCCTAAAAAATCATATGTTCTAGAGGTAGACGCCTCCAGCACAGCTACAGGTGCTATACTCTCACAAAGGGAAGATATAACCGGCTCTCTCCATCCTCTTGCCTTCTATTCTTGAAGACTAACAGAAGCCAAGACTAATTATGATGTTGGGGATAATAAACTCCTAGCCATTAAATGTGCATTTGAAGAATGGAGACATCTCCTAGAAGGTACCACCCATCACAGGGTTCACAGACCATAAAAACCTAGAGTATCTTCATTGTGCCAAATGACTCAATCCTCGTCAAGCTCGCTGGGCACTATATTTCACACGCTTAAACTTCCATGTAACATACAGGCCTGGTTCTAGGAATCAAAAGGCAGATGCTCTCTCCAGGATGGAGAGTCCACAGGATTTCAAATCTAAGAAAGAGGAAACCATTCTACATAACCATCACTTTCTGGGGGTTACGGTACATCTCCTCAAAAACATTCAAACCACTGCTTCCTCCATGGGTCTTCCTCTCACAACAGATAGTTATCCTTTAGCTCATGGGAAGATATCTGTTCCCGAAACTCTACGACTTAAAATTCTGCAACAACTCCATCACGTACCCCTCGCAGGTCATGGGGGGGGGGCAACAAAAAACTCTCTAAGGACTTTCACTAGCTAAAAGAACAGCAGTATTGTTTCATGACAACGTCTTCAGACTCCATGGAGTCCTTGACTCCATCCTTTCTTACAGGGGCACTTAGTTCACTTCACGCTTTTGGAAAGCCTTCTGTTCCTCCATTCAGATCTCTGTCAACCTCTCTACAGCATTTCATCCACAATCCAACGGTCAAACAGAGAGAACCAATTAGACCTTAGAGACATATCTTCGATGTTAACCAACCCATCTTTAATCCAACTGGAAATAACTCCGGACTACAGCAGAATTTGCCTACAATTCAAACATTCATGACTCCATTCACACCTTTCCATTTATGTTAAGCTACGGGTTCCAACCCTCAGTCCTTCCTGGTTTACCTCCACTCTCTCCAGTGCCAGATGTCACGTCACGACTCCGAATTCTGACTTAAGGCTTCAAACAAGCTCAAAGATCCTTACAACGCAGTCAAGAATATTATAAAAACTATGTTAACCACAGACGAAATCCAATCCCTGTATATCAGGTTGGTGAAAAAGTATGGCTATCTACTAGACGTCTCAAGTTATCCTGTCCCTCCAAGAAATTAGGTCCCAAGTATATAGGACCATTCAATATCAACAAAATAATAAGTTCGATTGTAGTCCAATTGAGCCTACATGACCACTATAACATACATCCTTCCTTCCACGTCAAAATCTATTCTTTACTAGGAATCTACCACCGCCTGATCCCATCACAGTATCTGGTGAACCTGAATATGAGATCCAAGAGATTCTGGACTCCCGAAGAAAGAGGGGTTCATTAGAATATTATGTTTAATGGAAAGGCTATGGTGCGGAAGAAAGGTCCTGGGAACCCACGGACAACATTTATGCTCCTCAACATCCAAAAATTCCATATGAAACATTCTTCAAGACCTGCTCCTCGATGTCTCCTGAGGCAACACCCTAAAAAGGGGATACTGTCAAGGTCGCACACTAACTTACCTCTCTCTTCCATGTCACTACCCCAGGCGGCCGACTCCACTGTACCAAACGCCCCACTGCGCCAGGAGCTGCGTGTGGGTCATCCATCCGGACTACTGGGAACTTCACAGGTCGCAAGATACAACACGCTATAGCATCCAAACTTCAGTCTGAATATTCCTTAGGGGCGCATGCGCACACCCACGCTACCTTTTCACAGGGACAGAATCTCAAACCACGCCTGTTGCAGGAAGTAAGGAGGTGTCTCTATCTCCCTATTAAAGTCATCTGATTAGTCTTCTCAGTGTTCAGATATACTGTGTACCTTGTGATACGAACTTTGATCTTTTCCTGTTATCCTGATATTGACCTTACTGCCTGTTTAATTGATAACAAATCTTTGCTGCCTGAACCAACCACGTCTCTGTCTCATTCCTTGTCTGTACTAACGTATGTATGTAATTTGAGAGAAAACATCAGTTCACAGGCCATGACAAATGTATGATATGCAGATATGAGGCCAGAACATTTTTCAAGCAAGGCAAAAGGGGGTTCTGGGTTGGAGGCCAGCAGGGGTCGAACTGTTGGTACGTTAACTGTTACTGGAGGTGAAAGTGGAAAAGTAGCTGCTTCAGCAAATTGTCTTTTATATTGTAGAATAGAGGCTTGTCTGGCTTGAAGTTCCTGCACAGATTATGCCAAGGCTGCCACTTGCTGGTTAAAGACTGCAGGCAATTTGACTGTGCCTGTGGCTTCCATACAGGTTCAGTTATGTAACTGACCTGTAAGGCGGGTCAAGAATTAGAACCCAAAAGCAGAAAGACAGCACACTCTTACAAGCATGTCTTCTAGGGGGTCTTGGAGGTAAGGACAGGAATCTATGAGGTGTGTGGTGGCATTCTAATACTGTCAGGTTATTGCTGAGTGACATTAGATAATATATATATATACAGTATATATATATATATATATATATATATATATATATACCTATATATGATAAAATAAAATAATTAATTTATATATTAAATATTAAACTTGGACATGCTCTGACCATTGCTATATACATTCATTTGAATTGCAAGTCTGATGTCAGAAATTGGGTGACACCACCCCCCTTGCTGATTACACATCAGAGTTTAAAGCAGACAAAGGTCCCCACTCACTATGCAGATTGCACTTTGATGTATATCTAAATAACTCAATTAAAATCATTGCCCTGATTCCTACCTAATTCAAGATGCCCCTGTGGACCGCAGCCTAGATGTCTACAGTGTGGGAGAGATCTCAGGATGGACAGCAAATTTAAATATCTATCATCTAAGTGTTAATTATTCTATACTGAGTTAAATATACAAAACCCTATGCTCCACGTCTGAGTTAAAGGTATCTAAGGAAGAAATATCTTAATCTGTGTAATTTGAAAGCATAAGAGTTTGAAGTTAAACCTGTTGGAATCTTCTTTCTGATAAGAGATTTTTGGGCTTAATTATCTTCCAAAATTGGTGCAATA
This sequence comes from Bombina bombina, assembly GCF_027579735.1. Taxonomy (NCBI): domain Eukaryota; kingdom Metazoa; phylum Chordata; class Amphibia; order Anura; family Bombinatoridae; genus Bombina; species Bombina bombina. Next base: position 583,997,780 of record NC_069499.1, read on the forward strand.
TTTCCCCACGTATGACAATAGAGTTATCTGGGAGATTGAACTCTCATTGGAGCTGGTAAAGTATAAGCAATAATTAATTATATTTTAATATTTTAAATCAAAGATATTCTATAGCTATAGTGAAATTGTAGCTGTGATTTAAAAGGGCATTTTGTATTTATAAATTAACATTGCAAAGACTAGGTTAGCTTAGGTAAAAATAATCATATTCAAAATTAAGTAATTTGACCATAATGTTATGCTTCTGAAATTGATTTGGAGTTGCTGTAAAATAGTTAGAAGTTGCATGTGCTATTGTGACTAGATTAGACTTATAAATACAGTATTATTTGATAGATGTTGTATTGATAATATAATTGTGTACAATCTCTGGTTGATTATTTTAAGTATTATAAAACTATTTTGGGCCAAATAGCTTAATTATATTTTTCTGGAAGTTCTATTAGATTTATTGAGATTTGGTAAGATTATTATTTAAATATTTTGTTATATTGTTAACTAAGCATTGTTAAGTTAGTAGTCCATATTTTGGCATTGGACTAGTGTTGCTGGCTAATTACAAATTGCTCTAGTAAAATTTGATGATAATATTTGATATTTAATTCATTTTGAATTAAGGTTAATTCATACTTGAATAGCGAAAAAAGGCACCTTCACAGCTTATGCGATTAAAAAAGTCTTGTGTTTATTTTTCGAACAGCAGACAAAATATTCAGATCAGGATGGAAAGTATGGGATATTCCCAGTGACCCACTGACGCGTTTTGGCTCGCTGGCCGTAATCGTAGTGTGGTCTGTGTAGCCTCTTTCGGCTCTTTTTAAATCTATAGGCGTTTGCCTATTGGTTAAAACCAAGAACCTGGGAATTAACCCTTTACTTTCCAATTTCATTTAAATACTTATGTGAAAATACTATTCTACTTTTACTTTCCATAGACAATCGATTCATGTACATTATTAACATCTTTCTATATGACTTGATTTTCTCATTTTAACAATAAGGGATACATTACAGAAAGTAGTTACATATATACATACCCTCATGTCTAAATTGATATTTTTGTTTCAGTAGTAATATAATGAAGAAAGTGGGTTAGGGGGAATGGATTACTAGATTTCAATGTATTTTCAACTCCTTTCTTGTTTATTTGTTATGATCTTACCTTCATAATATAACCTTTATCAGATAATTGAAACAGTTGTATCAATTTATATGTCCCCTTATTTTAGGTAAATTCATTCATTGATACCTTATATCCTCAACTCAATTAAATTAAATTAGCTATTGCATTATATTAAGAAATAAATAAATATATATTTCCATTTTTTCTTTTCAGACAGTCAGCATCAAATATTCTTTATTCTTGGATACACAGACTATTGCCAAAAGTTAATCAGATCGTATTCTGAGTTTAGTCCTTGTGGCAATCTAGTCTTCAGTCTGTGTATCCAGAATATTTCCCTTTTAGCCAAGATTGACTCCCTATCACCTCCTCTTGAGCCCATTTTTACATCGTCTATTATTGTCCATCTAAGTGTTTTACTACTTTTATTATGATAATTTTTAAAAATGTAGCACAAGAGGTGTAGTCAATTTTCCTAGTTTTATGTTAGATAGGTGCTCTCTAATCCTGTACCTTACTTCTCTTGTAGTGAGCCCAGTGTACTGTACCTCACATTCTATACAGGTTAGAAGGTAAATAGAATAAGTGGCTCTACAATTTGTACATCCTTTAAATTCAAAGACCTCTCCTGTTACGCTACTTTTGAAATCCTGTCTAGGGTCTAATTTCTCACACGCTTTACAATGTAAATTGCTACATCTAAATACCCCTCTATGTTCTAACCATGAGCTTCTTCTTGGAATCTCAGATTTCAATTGTGTGGGAGCAATCCTGTTTTCAATAGACAATCCCTTTCTGAATGCGAATCTACACTTTCTTGGATTAATCTCCTCTAGCCCATCATCAGCTTTTAACATAAGTAAATTATTTCTGATGATTTGACAAATTTCTTCATATTGATTACTGTATTGGGTGACAAAAGTCACCGTTTTCTCCTCCTCAATGTCTCGCTTTCTTGTTAGATCCCTGTAATTCAAGAAAACTGACCTATCTTGGCCATCAATATCTTTTCTCACTGAGTCAATATCTTTTTGTTGATATCCTCTTTCTCTCAATCTTTTGTTAAGATCATCTGCCTGTGTATTATACAAGCTTATTTTCCTTTTTTGAGTTTTTATACTGTATTGTATTACCAAACATCACCTGCTGCATTTAGATGGTATCCAAAATGGTTTTCTCTTCCAAAAGGATTTCCAAGCTATATAAATAGAAACTGTTCCTATGTTATTAAGGTTTTCCAGTAAAAATAATTTCTTATACACAAGCTTATTTTCCTTTTTGGAGTTGATATACTGTATTGTCTAATCTGCTGAATTTAGACATAATGTACCAATATCAAATCTAGTATCTAAAATTGTTTTCTCCTCCAAAAGGATTGGAATTTCTGCCAGTCGGATAGTTTTATACAGACCCACTGGAAGTATTAAAAACGTATTTATTTCCTGTTGGACTAATATCAGCCCAGAGAGGGAATCTCCTCTAATATTAATACCGCAGATTTTTTAAATTTTTTTTTATAAATAATGTTTTTATTAAGGTTTAAACAATACAAAAAGTAGAAAGAACCAAGTATGCACAATACAATACAAATATCCACCAACAAGTTAGAAGTTAAACATCTCTAAGTAAGGATATATATTATGTCATATTGTCACACCCTCCATAATAATATAGGCTTCTGTAAAGCCTCAAGCTACCCACATACCTAATGTAGGAGGTTACAAAATGTGTGCAGAATTAGGAAAATATATAAGGTGCAAACTAATAAAACCTCTTAATTTGCCCTCCAAGGTATTATAGGCCCCTCCTGGGCCTCACGCTGCCCAGGTACACAATATGAGGGATTAAAAAAAACAAACAAACAACAAAGAATGATCGGTATTCTGGCCTCCTAACCATATAGAGGCTTCTCTTGAGCCTTACACAGCTGTGTGCAAAACATAGGAGGGTTATATAACTACAACAGCTAATGTGAAGGAAAGGGCAGAGACTACGTAACTCTGCCTAAGTTTGTGTAGGGTTTTAGTCACCTCTAACCGCAAGATTTCCATATAAGGGGGGGGGGGGGGTACGTATATGAAAGTCACTGCAGATGCTGTCGCAGCAGACAATACTTCTAAGTTATATTGGCCATATTTGGACCTCTGGGCTATAAAAACTGCTTCAGTACCATATAGCATGTGGTTAGGGATACAGAAGTTGCACAATAAGCTGAACTTAATCTTTCACCTCCTTAAACAAACTAAAGCCACTTTCAGCTTTCCTTGTTTGTTTTTATTTTTTTGTTTTTTTTATAAACATAACAGTGATAGGAGGTTTTGTGACAATATATGAACCCTTTTTAAACCATCTGAGAATATGTAATTATATGCAGTATGAAATCCATTATGTACAACATATCCCTATAACAAGTAACACATCTGCAGTGCTTTTAAATTATCAAATAACCTTAAAAGTGTGAGGGGGAGGGGGGGGTGAAAGCTTTTATGCAGTTTCTCTTGTGGTCGTGAAAACCTGTGAACATGCAGGGGAAAACAGCATATAATGTCATTATTACAACAATATAGAGCCAGGTATTAAGAACAGGTGAACCCCTGCACAATATTCCAAGGAGGTAAAAGTACATAACATACTAAGTACAAGTTAAGACATATAAGCGCAAGAAGCACCTTCTGTGAAACAAACTATTATTCAGACCTACAACTATCTGATAGCTACCATTGCTTTCTATTATTATTTCAACAATATAGATATACTGTATAGGGCACATGTTAAATAAGCTTTGATGAATCTTTCGCCTCCTTAGGCAAAGTAAGGCCACCCTTAAATTCTATAAATGACACCCTTAAATTCTATAAAAGCAAGGATGTCCCAAGAATATAGTCCCTATTCGGAGGCTAGGTAAGGTTCCCAAAGTTACCCAATTCCAACCTGGACTTTCATGCTCACACCTGTACTGGCATCCCCATAGCTTCTCGCTCCCCGAGGAGAGACCGGTATTATCTCTGCCCCAGACACAGAGCAGGATATGTAGATCACAGATTCAACGCTGTTGGCCAGTTCTAGGAATAAAGCAGGATTCAGAAGTCCATCCAGTAGTGCGTCCGCCTTGAGTCTCAAGCCTTGTGTGAAGTCTAGTGTCCCGTGCTGATCCAACAGATCTATGCCAAGCAGCCTCCCAGCCAGGCTCTGGTGTGTCGCAGAAGCGGTTCCATCATAGAGCGCTAACCCGCCGCCACGCTCCAGCAGGCTGGCCGCATCCCCCCAGGCGGGGACAGCAGGTTCAGAAGAGGTGGCCTGAGGACAGAAAAAATCCATACTGTAAGGCTGCACGGTCGGCAATAGCTTGGGCTGCAGCAGCTCTGAAGTATCAGCATTTTCCTCCCTTGATAATCCAGGTACAGCTCTTTCTGTAGTCGCAGTCTCCACAAGAGATTGGAGCCGGTCTAGTCTAGCAACAAGTTTGAGCTGCTGTTCTCTCAAGAGGTCTCGAAGAATTATATAGACTTCCTCCATTGCGTATAGTCAGAATGAAATGCAGCTTATTCCTCCCAGAACTGTGCCACAGAAAGCATCCAAAGATAATTGCTGGGGGATTAGTGTGGAGGCTGAGGCCTCAGAGTAATCCCCAGAATATTTGGGCTAATACTGTGGTCCGTTGGGTAATTGTGGCCAGATTCTGTGCAATTATTCAGTCCAGAGGAGACCCTGTGAAGCCGCTCTGTGCAACCTTCCAAGATGGCGCCCGCTCCCTTCTCCTCAGAGTTACAATCGCTGCCAGTTTCTATATGCGCCCCTCAAAGGCATCCACCAAAGGATCCTCCAGGGTTTTTATTACAGTTTTATGCTGAATTAAGGCCAAATTAGTCTCACTATTTACGGAGCTGCAAAAACACATGTCTTCTCTTGTAGCTGGCTAGCTCCGCCCCCCCAATACCGCAAATTTTTAACCTTGTTCTTGTATACTCTGTGCTATGAATAGACATTGTTAAACAAAAAACAAAAAAATCTCAATCAAAATGTCTGTATGAATAAGCTAAAGTTAATAAGCAGAGTCAACATCTGCAATTGATGGTCCGTGGATGAAGCCAACTGACTGATTAACAGGCTCAACCAGCTTATCCAAATGATGATATAGATCCAAGTTGTGTAACATCTTTCATAAGGAGAGCCTAGAAGGGATCCATGATCAAAACTGTAGTCTTAAACATATCTTCCCTAAAGGGGCAAAGAACTGAAATAAGAAAACAGTTTTTTTCCTCCCCTGTGTATCTCTCTTATGGTTTGTAAGTCTCTTAGATATGTATGTGAATTGAGCATATGATTATAGGCTGTTAAATAAGTCCTGTATTTATTGTAATGTTATTTCCAATATCTTATTTCTAATGTCTTGTTAATTGCCACATTTTTAGAAACAAGATAAAAATATAACCTGTGCGCCTTCTCCAAACATATAGTATGTGAAATGAGAGGTCTCTGGGACGTTATAGACAAAAGCTTGGAAGCTTCCTTCCTAGTTCAGGTCTAACGGAATGCATTTCCCAGCAGCTATTAGGGTATATTAAAGGGACAGTAAATTTAAAAGTAGTTTCTGCCATTATTTCCACCTTACTACCTGTCCCCTTGATCCCATCCCCTCACAACTGCTGCCCTCCCTCTTTCCTACTCTTACTTCAATCCTCACACATATTTTTTATCTCTCCCTCAGCACTGGTATATTTTTCCCCCTTTTTTTAAAAATCCCTAACATCATTACCCCATCCATGCATGCCCGATGTCTTGGGGTCACACTTGACTCAAATATCTTTCACTTCCCACATGCAGTCTTTGGCCAATTCTTTCCACCTTATAAACATCTCCAAAATTCGCCACTTCCTCACACTAGACACAACTAAGACTTGAATCCACTCTTTCATCATTTCCCTCATTGACTATAGCAATTCTATCCTCTCTGACCTCCCTAGATGCAGTTGATCTGCCTTACAATCAATAATAAATGCCTCTGCAAGGCTGATTTTCTGTACACGTCACTACTCATCTGCTGCACCTTTCTGCCAGTCCCTTCACTAACCTCCAGTTAAAACACAAAATCTTGACACTAACTTTTAAAGCTCTCAATAACACTGCTCCACCCTATGGGGCCGATTTATGAAGCAGTCAATGCTGCTTATTCTGTGCGAGCCTTCTGGCTCACCGGAAATGTAAGTTAAGAAGCAGGGGTCTTAAGACCACTGCTCCTCAACTCGTCTGCCACAGCAATGATTGACACCCCTGCTAGCGGCCGATTTGCCCACGAAGGTGCTTGGGCAATGATAAATGCCGACAGCATATGCTGTCGGCATTTAGCGATGTCAGATGGACAAGATCCACTAAAGCGGATCATGTGCATCCGACATTAAATAAATTGGCCCCTATATCTCTAACGTCATCTCCAGATACTGTCCCTCCCATCCCCTTCACTGTGCTCATGATCTCTTTCTCTCCTCCTCTCTTATTATGCTCATGATCTCTTTCTCTCCTCCTCTCTTGTTACCTCCTCAAATTTCCATCTACAAGACGTCTCCAGACTGGCCCCTATTTTGTGGAACTCTCTTTTATGCTCCACATGACTCTCCTATAGTTTTCAAACTTTCAAGCACTCATTAAAGACTCTACTGTTCAGGGATGCAGATAATATACACTAACATTTTCTTATCTTAGTTCCTCTCCTCCTTTAGTTATCCCCTTGAACCCATTTAGCATGTAAGCCTATGAGCCTAGCTGCTTTGTAGATCACCTTCATTAGCTGCTTTGTAGATCACCTTCATGAGAGCTGATTTTCAACAGTGAAACTCTTGGCAGGGCCATCTATCCCTTTGTCTCCCATAATTGTTACCTTGAATATTAGACCCATGTTTTACACTGTGGAATCTGTTGGCGCTCTACAAATAACTGATAATAATAATAATAATTCTAATGCATTAGAACATGGTCCTGTTGCACTATTGCTTACCTAAAACTGTGCTTTAACCCATTGAAACATTTGGAGAAACCCAAAGCCCAATAATAAAGTAAAACATAAACCCGATCTGACGAAGGCATTAGGTGACGCTATACCATCCACACATGGGTACCCCTAGGCCTATGGACAGACAATGCATGAATTGCCTCGACTACCGCAACTCCATCCTCTCTGGTCTCCCTAGCTGCGGCCTAGCTCCTTTACAATTAATAATGAATTCCTCTGCCAGGCTCATCTTCCATACACATCGCTCTTCATCTGCTGCAACAGTCTGCCAATCCCTTCACTGGCTTCCTCTTGCCTCCAGGATTAAACAGAAAATTCTGATTCTGACATACAAAGCCCTCAACTGCGCTGCTCCCACTTATATCTCAGTTCTTGTATCTCAGATCTTATCTCCCTCCCGTCAACTTTGCCCTGCTCACAACCTCCTCCTCTCCTCCTCTCTTGTTATCTCCTCACATTCCCTTCTACAGGATTTCTCCAGACTAGCTCCTATCTGGTGGAACGCTGCCTCATTCCACAAGATTTTCCCCTAGTTTTGAAAGCTTTAAGCGTTCCCTAAAGACTCAACTGTTCAGGGATGCATTCAACCTACACTAACCATTCCTAACCCCAGTTCCTCTCCTCACTTGCTATCCCCTTGAATCCCCTAGCATGTAAGCCTATGAGTCCAGCTGTTTACAGAGCCCTCTACCTATATTATCCCTATAAATGTTACCTTGTATACCAAGCCTATTTTTATAGCTCTGCGGAATCTGTTGGTGCTCTACAAATAACTGATAATAATAATAATATTGCATTTATATAATAGCCATAGAAAGATGCCACTGTAATTAGAACAATTAAAAATGTTAGTATCACATCATTATTACAATTTATAATTTACACCTATTAAAAATACTTTTAATATTCTAGTAATCCAACTAAGGATTCTACATTATGTGAAGCAAATATAATTCATATATAACAGTCACAGAATTTAACCTACACCAGTATTTAAACATGGTTACAACCGCTCTAATGTGCTTATTTTATCCTTTTCTGTTAGGTTAATTAGAGATTGATAAAAATAAGCTTCTGTATTGATCAATCAATCAATTTGTGTAATGTAGACTATTATTAATAATGCTCACCTTACTGTTTTTTTTTTTTTTAGAGATGGAGCAATGTATAGAGCATTCAGTGCTTCCTAGTGAGGATGGGAAGGTCCCTGTTCATAAACTTATGTTACTGGGGAGCAGCAATGTTGGGAAGTCCAGTATAACCCTCAGATTTGTGAGAGATGAATTCAGAGACTGTGTTCCCACCACAGGATGTGAGTTACCTCTATATGGGAAATTGTGTAGTTTCACTTTTTGTTATGTAAATGTAGGTTATTTTTTTATTTATTACATGAAAGAAGCCACATGTCTTATTCACATGATGCAAATTAAAGCGACAGCTGGGTACAACTACAGTAACATAGTTACTAGTCATCATGGTATTGTTTTCCCTCTTGTACCTGAAACTTTCTTTAAAGCCATTCTTGTATTTTAACTCATTACAGAATCCAATTGATAAAGCTCTGTATTATATACTGGGCGTCGACATCTTGTAGCTTGTGTATTGTTGCATCCTGTGATAGGAGCAGTGAACTTTTCCAAATCTGTCATGTTACCAGATTGTAACAGCTGTACCTGTTACAGGCCTAGCTAGCTGGTCAATACCAGAGTAAAGTGTCCCATACATATAACTTAACTTAATAACTTAAAGGGACAGTCTAGTCAAAATTAAACTTTCATGGTTCAGATAGGGGTTGTAAACAACTTTCCATCTTACTTTTATCATCAAATTGGCTTTGTTCTCTTGATATTCTTAGTTAAAAACTTAACCTAGGTAGGTTCACATGCTAATTTCTAAGCCCTTGAAGGCCACCTCTTATCTCAATGCATTTAACAGTTTTTCACAGCTAGAGGTTGTTAGTTCATGTGTGCCATATAGATAACAGTGTGCTCACTCCCGTGGAGTTACTTATGAGAGGGCACCAATTGGTTAAAATGCAAGTCTGTCAAAATAACTTAAATAAGGAGGCAATCTGCAGAAGCTTAGGTGGAAGGTAATTACAGAGGTAAAACGTATATTAATATAACCATGTTGGTTATGTAAAACTGGGGAATGGTTAATAAAGGGATTATCTATCTTTTTAAACAATAAAAATTCTGGAGTAGACTGTCCCTTTAATAAGAGTGGAGGGAAAAGACCATGAACTGGTCGCATTTATTTATAATTTAAATTGAAACAACAAACTGGCTTAACTTGGATGATGACAAGTGAGTTCCTAAGTGTCTTCAACACAACAAGAGGTCAATGGCCAGGGGGCAAAAGTGAAGACCACTCTGTTCAAGACAGAGGCAATGAAGTTATTGGGAGTTACAACTACCCAAAAACAAAGGAGGGACACCTCGTTAACTTCCTGAGGCATTTTGCTCCCCCTTTGCCGCCTGGCCCCAACTCCATCCCAACCTTTCTGTTGCGATGACACAGTCCATCACCTCCCGCCGCAGTTACCTGCCGTTTATAACGGTTAACATTATAAGTGGAGATAAAAAGAAGGGCCATGGACCTATAGAGAATAGCTAGAGTAACTCTAATTTTGCCATGGTGAGTCTGAGCAACAAAAAAGGAAGCCAAAATGGTCACGCCGGGAGGGAAAGGCTTGCTGCTGTCCCACATAATGAAGAGGCCTGAAGCCTGGTGCAGAGCCTTTTTATAAGGTAGGTTGACTCTCTCACAAGACAGCAACAATGTTACTGTCTTGTACCTAACTCCTTCCCTCTCCCACAGGCCTAAACTCTTAAGTCGCTCCTAGCCTATTTGGCTCTCTGCTCTCATTCACTTCAGTTTAGCTCACATAATAGAGAGCAGAAGTGTTACATTTTGCACAGTTTAAATGTTACATAATAAATATAAGATCCAAGATGAAGGCAACAATGTGAAGATGCAGAGTTTCACTAACTGATACTTGTAAGGAGTTAAATTAAGAGAAGGATTTTGCTGACAGCTGCAGGCACAGGAGGAAAAACAATAACATTTGGCTAAATTACAAGTTTTGAAGTATGGTGTGATATGGCTATACCGCTGAAAAATTGGCCATTGCGCGTGAAATGGCAGGTCTCCCATATTACAAGTTGCGGCGGTATAGCTATACCGCAAGCGGTTTAGCCTGTGACGCAACGATCCATTCTGCACTCAAAAAATGACGTTTGAGTGTGGGATTTTCCATAGTGCCGTATTACAAGTTGTTCTGGCAGACTATAACGCTAGCGTTATAGCTTATACCGTTGCGATCCATTCCATGATCTGAGACCAGTAGTTATGGATTTTGCAAAACAAAAATGTTTCACAAAACTCATAACTAAAATGTTACAAAGTACACTAACACCCATAAACTACCTATTAACCCCTAAACCGCCACCCTCCCGCATCGCAAATACTATAGTAAACTTATTAACCCCTAAACCGCCACCCACCCACATCGCCAACACTAAATAAATCTAGTAACCCTTAAACCGCCGGCCCCCACATCGCCAACACTATAATAAAACTATTAACCCCTAAACCGCCGGTCCCCCACATCCCTACTAATAAACGAAACCTATTAACCCCTAAACCGTTGGCCCCCCACATCGCAACACACTAAATTAAACTATTAACCCCTAAACCTAACACCCCCTAACTTTAAATTAAACTTACAATATAACTATCTTTAAATAAATAAAAACTTACCTGTGAAATTAAATAAAAGTAAGTTTAAACTATGGGGCATATTTATCAAGCTCCGTATGGAGCTTGAGGCCACTTGTTTCCAGGCTCGCCGGAAACAGAAGTTATGAAGCAGCAGTCTAAAAATAAAAAAGCCCCACAAAATAAAAAAGAACCCTAACCTAACAATAAATGATCAATAGCCCTTAAAAGGTCTTTGTAGGGCATTGCCCTAAGTTAAACAGCTCTTTTACTGCCCATCCCTAAACTTAAAAAAAAAAACACCCCAAAAAAACTAAACAAAAAACTAACATTAACCCTAGAAAATCTACTCACGGTTCCCGAACTCTGGACATCCATCTTCATCCAGGCGGCGAGAAGTCTTCATTCAGGCGGCGACATCTTAATCCATCGCGGGAGCATCTTCTTTCTTTATCCCGGTGGCGCGGAGCTGTGGAGGCGCAGAGCTGTGGAGTCGCGGAGCATCTTTGCCAGCTGTGCTGACATCCAGTGTTGAGGATCCTCTTCATGCGATCACCGAAATACACTGATGCTTGAATGCAAGGTACCCGTTTAAATATGGTGTAGCTCTCATCCTATTGGCTGATTTGAAAATGTCAACCAGTAGGAATGCAAGGTACCCCATTTTTAAATGGGTACCTTGCATTCAAGCTTCAGTGTACAGCAGTGACCGTATGAAAAGGATCCTCCACGCTGGATATCCGCGCAGCCAGCAAATATGCTCCGCGCCTCCACAGCTCTGTGTCATCGGGATGAAGATAGAAGATGCTGCCGCGATAGATCAAGATGTCGCCACCTTGATAAAGACTTATCGCCGCCTTGATGAAGATGAATGCCCGGACTTCAGGAACCGTTAGTAGATTTCCTGGGGTTGTGTTAGTTTTTTGTTTGTTTTTTTGGGGGTGTTTTTTTTTTAAGATTAGCGATGGGCAGTAAAAGATCTGAATAACCATACAAATGCCCCTTTAATGGGTAGCTTAGATTTTTTTTTAGACTTAGGTTTTTTATTTTGGGGGGTTGGTTGGTTGGGGGGTTTTACTGTTGGGGGGACTTTGTAATTTTTTGTTGGCAATGCCCTACAAAAGGCCCGTTTAAGTTTATTGTTAAGGTAGGGGGTGTTTTTATTTTGAGGGGGGCTTTTTTATTTTTATAGGGTTATTAGATTAGGTGTAATTTTTATTATTTTGGATAATTTGGTCTATTATTTTTGTAATCTTAGATTTTTTTTATTTTTCGTAATATTAGTGTTTATTATTTTTTGTAATGTTAGGTTTTTCTATTTTTTTCGCAATGGTAGGATTATTTAATATTGTAATGTTAGTTTGTTTATTTTTGTGTTTATTTTATTTATTTAAAATAGTAATGTTAGTTTAATTTATAGTTTACATTTATGGGTTGTTTATTTTACAGGTAAGTTTTTATTTATTTAAAGATAGTTATATTGTAAGTTTAATTTAAAATTAGGGGGGTGTTAGGTTTAGGGGTTAATAGTTTAATTTAGTGTGTTGCGATGTGGGGGGCCAGCGGTTTAGGGGTTAATAGGTTTAGTTTATTAGTACCAATGTGGGGTGCAGGCGGTTTAGGGGTTAAAAGGTTTAGTTTATTAATATTGATGTGGGGGATGGCGGTTTAGGGGTTAATAGGTTTAGTTTATTAGTACCAATGTGGGGGGGGGGCAGCGGTTTAGGGCTTAATAGGTTTAGTTTATTAATATTGATGTGGGGAACGGCGGTTTAGGGGTTAATAGGTTTAGTTTATTAGTTTCAATGTGGGGGGGGCAGCGGTTTAGGGGTTAATAGGTTTAGTTTATTAATATTGATGTGGGGGACGGCGGTTTAGGGGTTAATAGGTTTAGTTTATTAGTACCAATGTGGGGGGCTAGCAGTTTAGGGGTTAATCATTTTATTTAGTATCGGCTATGTCGGAACAGCGGATTAGGGGTGTTTAGACTAGGGTATTATGTTAGGGTTTAAACGTAGCTTTCTTTTCCCCATAGACATCAATGGGGTTGCGTTACGGCGATCTCCATTCTGCGATCGCAGGTGTTAGTTTTTTTCTAACAGTTTCTCCCCATTGATGTCTATGGGGGAAAGTGTGCATGGGCATGAAAACTCAGCCCTTGGCTTTTGTGCGGTATGGAGCTTATTGCATTAACGCACAGCACAAGGAGGTTTTTCAGTAACTTGTAATGGTAGCGCTATGGAAAGTGCGATAAAGCTCATTTTTTTGCGTTCTTTACGCACAACTTGTTATCTAGGTGTTTGTGAGTTGTAACCTGCTACTTTAATTGTACTCAGCAGTTTATTGTCCTTTTAAATGTATCTACCAGATAATAAAATGCTATTGCTATAGCTATTGCTAGTTTGTGATAGTTTGATTTAAATGGTCTGAACTCAACAGATAATTTAAATAACTTTCCCACTCTATTAAAGCTCTTCTTTCTCACCAATAATAATCAATGTAAAAAGGTGGCAATTAAAAAAATATTGTTATGCATTGCACTGCAAGTATAGCTGATTACTAATATATTGCACTCACATTTAGTGGGGAACCCCTTTTGGTGCAAATAGAGTAGGCTGGGATCAAACAGTCACCCAGCAGACTGACCTCCAGTGTTTGAACAGCAATCTGTAAGTGATGTATAGACAAAAAATGCCAATGTGGCCTAGTACTGTATGATTCAACAAAGGATGGTCTAAAAGATAAGGTTGGACTCACATGTGGTAAAGCACCCCTCTTGGTGCAGGTGTAGCAGGCTAGGATCAAAACAGCCACCCAGCAGACTGGCCTCCGGTGTATCAGGAAACTTCAAAGGCTCAGGATATAAGTCCCAAAATGGTGTACATCAATATAGATGCCAATATAAGTAAAAGTATGGCAGCAAGTGGTAAGTATACAAACTTACTTTATTAAAAAATATATAAAAACATGCAACGTGTTTCTCAACCAAAATGTGGCTGTTTCATAATGCTGACAGCGTATGCTGTCAGCATTTATCGATGTGCAGCGGACATGATATTCTACATCGTATCATGTCCACTCACACATTAATAAATAAGCCCCTTGGAATTTTTTTGATGTATCAGCTTTACAACAGATTTTTCGACCAATTAAGAATACCATCTATATGTTGGAAGCTAATCTCAGGGGGAAGTGGTGTACCTTGGAGGAATGACTGGTCTCTGTAGGGAGATTTTTTATTTTGATATATATTGGATTTAGTTTTGTGATGCCTAAAATCTTTTATGGAAGGAGAATAGATTTAGGTGGCACTAATGGTATTGTTATCACTTAATATTACTTGTATTTTCTTCTTTTTTTTGTTTTGTTTATTGTTCAACATATATAGACTTGTTTCTCCCTTATAAAAGAAAAATGCCATTAGAGAACTGCTCTCAGGAATAATATAGATGGAATTTTTACACTGTGCTTATAACTTATTGGTGTATGTTAATCACTTCAATCTCATGACGCAATACATTTTTCTATTTCATGCATTTTCCACTGGATTTTTCCTGTTTCTTAATGAAAAATGGCAAACCTTTTTACATTTCATGAATAATTATGTGCAAAACATGCACAGTTTTATTTGAAACGTGTAACCAGGTGCTCCTGCCCCTGATGTTAATTCTGATATTACCCCTAAACCAGTCCCTTCTATCTCTTTATCACAGGTGACTTCTTTTCCAAGAGAATATGTCTCTATGGTAAAAATTTAGACTTTGAGATCTGGGACACAGCTGGACAGGAGATATATCACAGTGTGTGCCACTTATACTATAGAGGGACCAGTGCTGCTATGCTGGTTTATGACACCACTCACCAGGTAAGGAAACCAAAATATATGAGACCTGTATTGATCATATATTCATTGCCAGTAAAAAGTATAATTTTTTGCACCATTGAGTGCAAAATATGTATATATGAAGGTGAGACATTTTAATAAGAATAAGCATATATTTTACAAAATGAACTGTGCTTAAATTTATACTAAACAATTATGAGTGGTACTGTAAGTAAATTCTCTACTTTGAATTGACACTGTTCCACAATCCTTTCAGAGTGTCTTTACTACCAAAAGGTAAGACATCATTTTAAATGTTCTCTCACCTACATTCAATGGTTCTACTGGCCTAAAAACCTCAAAACCGTTACTTAAATTCCAATTTTAGAACCAGCATTATCAAGTGCAAACCCCATGGGTGGTCGGAGGGGGGTAGGAGGGTAAATGCCTCCTTTATGTTTAACCACTTGATTAACTCTTTTGATGCAATAAGCCACCATTTTTAAAAGGAGGTGCAGCTCATGAGTACAACAAGCAACTCTCTCCTGCTGTACATTACCACTGACGCTGCTATGTACAGGGCAATTTTTTTTTTGCTGCATCCCCTGATAAAATTCCTGCGCATGCCTAGCCAGACCTCCATAAAGCGGTTACAAAATAATTGTATATAGACATACAACGAAATAGTGTGCTGAACCCTGAATTTAGGATATCACCACCTTAACAAAAAAAAAAGAAGGTGAATTAATATTAAACTTTCATATTCCCATACATATCAATATTTATTGAGTTACCATCATGCAAACATACACACAAGATTACATTAAAAACACACAACCAAAGCTAGACTATGCTGCCAATAATATGTGCCAGTAAGATTATCATATGCAGGTAGGGGTACAGAGTTAATAAATGTCACAGTGATTTGCAGAAATCAAAATATACGAGGCTCCTACAATCGGGGAGCTGGAAGACTTAACTTAAAATCAGAGTATTAAAAATATGTTGTGACAAAAAAACATAATTTATGTAAAAACTTACCTGTTAAATTCATTTCTTTCATATTAGCAAGAGTCCATGAGCTAGTGACGTATGGGATATACATTCCTACCAGGAGGGGCAAAGTTTCCCAAACCTCAAAATGCCTATAAATACACCCCTCACCACACCCACAATTCAGTTTAACGAATAGCCAAGAAGTGGGGTGATAAAAAAGTGCGAAAGCATATAAAATAAGGAATTGGAATAATTGTGCTTTATACAAAATCATAACCACCACAAAAAAAGGGCGGGCCTCATGGACTCTTGCTAATATGAAAGAAATGAATTTATCAGGTAAGTTCTTACATAAATTATGTTTTCTTTCATGTAATTAGCAAGAGTCCATGAGCTAGTGACGTATGGGATAATGATTACCCAAGATGTGGATCTTTCCACACAAGAGTCACTAGAGAGGGAGGGATAAAATAAAGACAGCCAATTCCTGCTGAAAATAATCCACACCCAAAATAAAGTTTAATGAAAAACATAAGCAGAAGATTCAAACTGAAACCACTGCCTGAAGTACTTTTCTACCAAAAACTGCTTCAGAAGAAGAAAATACATCAAAATGGTAGAATTTAGTAAAAGTATGCAAAGAGGACCAAGTTGCTGCTTTGCAAATCTGATCAACCGAAGCTTCATTCCTAAACGCCCAGGAAGTAGAAACTGACCTAGTAGAATGAGCTGTAATCCTCTGAGGCGGAGTTTTACCCGACTCAACATAGGCAAGATGAATTAAAGATTTCAACCAAGATGCCAAAGAAATGGCAGAAGCTTTCTGGCCTTTTCTAGAACCGGAAAAGATAACAAATAGACTAGAAGTCTTTCGGAAAGATTTAGTAGCTTCAACATAATATTTCAAAGCTCTAACAACATCCAAAGAATGCAACGATTTCTCCTTAGAATTCTTAGGATTAGGACATAATGAAGGAACCACAATTTCTCTACTAATGTTGTTGGAATTCACAACTTTAGGTAAAAATTCAAAAGAAGTTCGCAACACCGCCTTATCCTGATGAAAAATCAGAAAAGGAGACTCACAAGAAAGAGCAGATAATTCAGAAACTCTTCTGGCAGAAGAGATGGCCAAAAGGAACAAAACTTTCCAAGAAAGTAATTTAACCCCTTAATGACCACAGCACTTTTCCATTTTCTGTCCATTTGGGACCAAGGCTATTTTTACATTTTTGCAGTGTTTGTGTTTAGCTGTAATTTTCCTCTTACTCTTTTACTGTACCCACACATATTATATACCGTTTTTCTCGCCATTAAATGGACTTTCTAAAGATACCATTATTTTCATCATATCTTATCATTTACTATAAAAGAAAATATAAAATATGAGGAAAAAATGGAAAAAAACACACTTTTTCTAACTTTGTCCCCCAAAATCTGTTACACATCTACAACCACCAAAAAACACCCATGCTAAATAATTTCTAAATTTTGTCCAGAGTTTAGAAATACCCAATGTTTACACGTTCTTTGCTTTTTTTTGCAAGTTATAGGGCAATAAATATAAGTAGCACTTTGCTATTTCCAAACCACTTTTTTTCAAAATGAGCGCTAGTTACATTGGAACCCTGATATCTGTCAGGAATACCTGAATATCCCTTGACATGTATATATTTTTTTTTAGAAGACATCCCAAAGTATTGATCTAGGCCCATTTTGGTATATTTCATGCCACCATTTCACCACCAAATGCGATCAAATAAAAAAAATTGTTCACTTTTTCACAATTTTTTTCACAAACTTTAGGATTCTCACTGAAATTATTTACAAACAGCTTGTGCAATTATGGCATAAATGGTTGTAAATTTTTCTCTGGAATCCCCTTTGTTCAGAAATAGCAGACATATATGGCTTTGACGTTGCTTTTTGGTAATTAGAAGGCCGCTAAATGCCACTGCGCACCATGCGTGTATTATGCACAGCAGGGAAGGGGTTAATAAGGGAGCATGTAGGGAGCTTTTTGGGGTAATTTTAGCTTTAGTGTAGTGTAGT
The DNA here is from genome assembly GCF_027579735.1 of Bombina bombina. Lineage (NCBI taxonomy): Eukaryota > Metazoa > Chordata > Amphibia > Anura > Bombinatoridae > Bombina > Bombina bombina. The sequence goes on from NC_069499.1 coordinate 584,015,501, forward strand.
AGACAACCCAAAGTATTGATCTACGCCCATTTTGGTATATTTCATGCCACCATTTCACCGCCAAATGCGATCAAATAAAGAAAAACTTTAAATTTTTCAAAATTTTAGATTTCTCACTGAAATCATTTACAAACATTTTGTGCAATTATGGCACAAATGGTTGTAAATGCTTCTCTGGGGTCTCCTTTGTTCAAAAATAGCAGACATATATGGATTTGGTGTTGCTTTTTGGTAATTAGAAGGCCGCTAAATGCCACTGCGCACAACACGTGAATTATGCCCAGCAATGAAGGGGTTAATTAGGTAGCTTGTATGGAGTTTGCAGGGTTAATTTTAGCTTTAGTGTAGAGATCAGCTTCCCACCTGACACATCAGACCCCCTGATCCCTCCCAAAGAGCTCTCTTTCCTCCCCCACCCCAAAAATTGTCCCCGCCATCTTAAGTACTGGCAGAAAGTCTGCCAGTACTAAAATAAAAGGTATCCTTTTTTTTATATATAGCATATTTACATATGCTGCTGTGTAAGATTCCCCCCTTAGCCCCCAACCTCCCTGATCCCCCCCAATACAGCTCTCTAACCCTCCCCCTCTGCCTTATTGGGGGCCATCTTGGGTACTGGCAGCTGTCTGCCAGTACCCAGTTTGCATGTAAAAATGTCTATTTTTTTTTTATTTTTGTTTTTTCTGCAGTGTAGCTTCTCCCCCCCCCAAGACTAATCCCCCACCCCCTCCCAGATCCCTTAGATTACTTTATTCAGGGATTTTATCCCTCCTTTCTCCCCATAATAAAAAAACCCTTTCTGTAGTGTAAGTGGTTCCCACCCGCTCCCTCCCCGTGCACGCGCCCGCCCACCACCCCCCGTGCACGCGCGCGCGCCCGTGCGCGCCCCCGGCGATACCGCCCCCGATCCCGCCCCCCTCTTTTACCAAGAAGCCATCGATGGCCGCCCACCCACCTCCCACTTCAGCTCCCACCCACCAACGAATGCGGCCATCGATGTCCGGTGCAGAGAGGGCCACAGAGTGGCTCTCTCTGCACCGGAGGGGTAAAAAATGTTATTGCAGGATGCCTCAATATCGAGGCATCCTGCAATAACCGGAAAACAGCTGGAAGTGATCAGGGTCGCTTCCAGCTGCTTTCCACACTGAGGACGTGCAGGGTACGTTCTCAGGCGTTAACTGCCTTTTTTCTGAGGACGTACCCTGCACGTCCTCAGTCGTTAAGGGGTTAATGTCCAATGAATGCATAGGTTCAAACGGAGGAGCTTGAAGAGCTCCCAGAACCAAATTCAAACTCCAAGGAGGAGAAATTGACTTAATGACAGGCTTTATACGAACCAAAGCTTGTACAAAACAATGAATATCAGGAAGAATAGCAATCTTTCTGTGAAAAAGAACAGAAAGAGCAGAGATTTGTCCTTTCAAGGAACTTGCGGACAAACCCTTATCTAAACCATCCTGAAGAAACTGTAATATTCTCGGTATTCTAAAAGAATGCCAAGAAAAATGATGAGAAAGACACCAAGAAATATAAGTCTTCCAGACTCTATAATATATCTCTCTAGATACAGATTTACGAGCCTGTAACATAGTATTAATCACAGAGTCAGAGAAACCTCTTTGACCAAGAATCAAGCGTTCAATCTCCATACCTTTAAATTTAAGGATTTCAGATCCTGATGGAAAAAAGGACCTTGAGACAGAAGGTCTGGTCTTAACGTAAGAGTCCACGGTTGGCAAGAGGCCATCCGGACAAGATCCGCATACCAAAACCTGTGAGGCCATGCCGGAGCTACCAGCAGAACAAACGAGCATTCCTTCAGAATCTTGGAGATTACTCTCGGAAGAAGAACTAGAGGCTGAAAGATATAGGCAGGATGATACTTCCAAGGAAGTGATAATGCATCCACTGCCTCCGCCTGAGGATCCCGGGATCTGGACAGATACCTGGGAAGTTTCTTGTTTAGATGAGACGCCATCAGATCTATTTCTGGAAGTTCCCACATTTGAACAATCTGAAGAAATACCTCTGGGTGAAGAGACCATTCGCCCGGATGCAACGTTTGGCGACTGAGATAATCCGCTTCCCAATTGTCTATACCTGGGATATGAACCGCAGAGATTAGACAGGAGCTGGATTCCGCCCAAACCAAAATTCGAGATACTTCTTTCATAGCCAGAGGACTGTGAGTCCCTCCTTGATGATTGATGTATGCCACAGATGTGACATTGTCTGTCTGAAAACAAATGAACGATTCTCTCTTCAGAAGAGGCCAAAACTGAAGAGCTCTGAAAATTGCACGGAGTTCCAAAATATTGATCGGTAATCTCACCTCCTGAGATTCCCAAACTCTTTGTGCCGTCAGAGATCCCCACACAGCTCCCCAACCTGTGAGACTTGCATCTGTTGAAATTACAGTCCAGGTCGGAAGCACAAAAGAAGCCCCCTGAATTAAACGATGGTGATCTGTCCACCACGTTAGAGAGTGTCGAACAATCGGTTTTAAAGATATTAATTGAGATATCTTTGTGTAATCCTTGCACCATTGATTCAGCATACAGAGCTGAAGAGGTCGCATGTGAAAACGAGCAAAGGGGATCGCGTCCGATGCAGCAGTCATAAGACCTAGAATTTCCATGCATAAGGCTACCGAAGGGAATGATTGTGACTGAAGGTTTCGACAAGCTGCAATCAATTTTAGACGTCTCTTGTCTGTTAAAGACAGAGTCATGGACACTGAATCTATCTGGAAACCCAGAAAGGTTACCCTTGTCTGAGGAATCAAAGAACTTTTTGGTAAATTGATCCTCCAACCATGATCTTGAAGAAACAACACAAGTCGATTCGTATGAGATTCTGCTAAATGTAAAGACTGAGCAAGTACCAAGATATCGTCCAAATAAGGAAAAACCACAATACCCTGTTCTCTGATTACAGACAGAAGGGCACCGAGAACCTTTGAAAAAATTCTTGGAGCTGTAGCTAGGCCAAACGGTAGAGCCACAAACTGGTAATGCTTGTCCAGAAAAGAGAATCTCAGGAACTGATAATGATCTGGATGAATCGGAATATGCAGATATGCATCCTGTAAATCTATTGTGGACATATAATTCCCTTGCTGAACAAAAGGCAAGATAGTCCTTACAGTTACCATCTTGAACGTTGGTATCCTTACATAACGATTCAATATTTTTAGATCCAGAACTGGTCTGAAGGAATTCTCCTTCTTTGGTACAATGAAGAGATTTGAATAAAACCCCATCCCCTGTTCCGGAACTGGAACTGGCATAATTACTCCAGCCAACTCTAGATCTGAAACACAATTCAGAAATGCTTGAGCTTTCACTGGATTTACTGGGACACGGGAAAGAAAAAATCTCTTTGCAGGAGGTCTCATCTTGAAACCAATTCTGTACCCTTCTGAAACAATGTTCTGAATCCAAAGATTGTGAACAGAATTGATCCAAATTTCTTTGAAAAAACGTAACCTGCCCCCTACCAGCTGAGCTGGAATGAGGGCCGCACCTTCATGTGGACTTAGAAGCAGGCTTTGCCTTTCTAGCAGGCTTGGATTTATTCCAGACTGGAGATGGTTTCCAAACTGAAACTGCTCCTGAGGATGAAGGATCAGGCTTTTGTTCTTTGTTGAAACGAAAGGAACGAAAACGATTATTAGCCCTGTTTTTACCTTTAGATTTTTTATCCTGTGGTAAAAAAGTTCCTTTCCCACCAGTAACAGTTGAGATAATAGAATCCAACTGAGAACCAAATAATTTGTTACCCTGGAAAGAAATGGAAAGTAGAGTTGATTTAGAAGCCATATCAGCATTCCAAGTCTTAAGCTATAAAGCTCTTCTAGCTAAAATAGCTAGAGACATAAACCTGACATCAACTCTGATAATATCAAAAATGGCATCACAGATAAAATTATTAGCATGCTGAAGAAGAATAATAATATCATGAGAATCATGATTTGTTACTTGTTGCGCTAAAGTTTCCAACCAAAAAGTTGAAGCTGCAGCAACATCAGCCAATGATATAGCAGGTCTAAGAAGATTACCTGAACACAGATAAGCTTTTCTTAGAAAGGATTCAATTTTCCTATCTAAAGGATCTTTAAACGAAGTACCATCTGACGTAGGAATGGTAGTACGTTTAGCAAGGGTAGAAATAGCCCCATCAACTTTAGGGATTTTGTCCCAAAATTCTAACCTGTCAGACGGTACAGGATATAATTGCTTAAAACGTTTAGAAGGAGTAAATGAATTACCCAATTTATCCCATTCTTTGGAAATTACTGCAGAAATAGCATTAGGAACAGGAAAAACTTCTGGAATAACCACAGGAGATTTAAATACCTTATCTAAACGTTTAGAATTAGTATCAAGAGGACCAGAATCCTCTATTTCTAAAGCAATTAATACTTCTTTAAGTAAAGAACGAATAAATTCCATTTTAAATAAATATGAAGATTTATCAGCATCAATCTCTGAAACAGAATCCTCTGAACCAGAAGAGTCATCAGAATCAGAATGATGATGTTCATTTAAAAATTCATCTGTAGGGAGAGAAGTTTTACGTTTACTAGAAGGAGAAATAACAGACATAGCCTTCTTGATGGATTCAGAAACAAAATCTCTTATGTTATCAGGAACATTCTGCACCTTAGATGTTGAAGGAACTGCAACAGACAATGGTACTTTACTAAAGGAAATATTATCTGCATTAACAAGTTTGTCATGACAATTAATACAAACAACAGCCGGAGGAATAGCTACCAAGAGTTTACAGCAGATACACTTAGCTTTGGTAGATCCAGCACTAGACAGCGATTTTCCTGTAGTATCTTCTAACTCAGATGCAACGTGAGACATCTTGCAATATGTAAGAGAAAAAACAACATATAAAGCAAAATTGATCAAATTCCTTAAATGACAGTTTCAGGAATGGGAAAAAATGCCAAAGAACAAGCTTCTAGCAACCAGAAGCAATGAAAAATGAGACTTAAATAATGTGGAGACAAAAGCGACGCCCATATTTTTTAGCGCCAAATAAGACGCCCACATTATTTGGCGCCTAAATGCTTTTGGCGCCAAAAATGACGCCACATCCGGAACGCCGACATTTTTGGCGCAAAATAACGTCAAAAAATGACGCAACTTCCAGCGATACGTATGACGCCGGAAACGGAAAAGAATTTTTGCGCCAAAAAAGTCCGCGCCAAGAATGACGCAATAAAATGAAGCATTTTCAGCCCCCGCGAGCCTAACAGCCCACAGGGAAAAAATAGTCAAATTTTTGAAGGTAAGAAAAAATGAATAATTTAAATGCATAATCCCAAATATGAAACTGACTGTCTGAAAATAAGGAAAGTTGAACATTCTGAGTCAAGGCAAATAAATGTTTGAATACATATATTTAGAACTTTATAAACAAAGTGCCCAACCATAGCTTAGAGTGTCACAGAAAATAAGATTTACTTACCCCAGGACACTCATCTACATGTTTGTAGAAAGCCAAACCAGTACTGAAACAAGAATCAGCAGAGGTAATGGTATATATAAGAGTATATCGTCGATCTGAAAAGGGAGGTAAGAGATGAATCTCTACGACCGATAACAGAGAACCTATGAAATAGACCCCGTAGAAGGAGATCACTGTATTCAAATAGGCAATACTCTCCTCACATCCCTCTGACATTCACTGCACGCTGAGAGGAAAACCGGGCTCCAACTTGCTGCGGAGCGCATATCAACGTAGAATCTAGCACAAACTTACTTCACCACCTCCATCGGAGGCAAAGTTTGTAAAACTGAATTGTGGGTGTGGTGAGGGGTGTATTTATAGGCATTTTGAGGTTTGGGAAACTTTGCCCCTCCTGGTAGGAATGTATATCCCATACGTCACTAGCTCATGGACTCTTGCTAATTACATGAAAGAAATATAAATTAAAAAGTGAAAAAATAAGGAAAGAATATTATTAATGAAAAGATGAGATTATGATAATCAAATATTAAAGCAGTGAAGTGATCGTAAGTAAATTTAAATAAAATGTGTGATTACATATAAGTGGGTATAATGATATAAATTTAAATTAGTAATATTCAGTGAAAGTTAATATCGCATGGACAAAAATAATGATATAAATTGGCATGTTCAAATTATAAATAAACAAAAAATTATTAATATCATTCAGACCATTTGGTTTGACTGAATCTAAAAGATAGATCCATTTGCATTCCATTTTTAAGAATAATTTTCCAAGTTGCCCTAAATATGCCTTTTGGATTATTCTGAATTTGAATGATTTAGTATAGCTAATATGATTTAATTGAAAGTATTTGGCAAAAGAGGTTATGGTTTTCTCTTTGGACTCATCTTTATCTGCATTTTTAATATTATTCATGTGTTCCAGAATTCGAAGTCTGACCTATCTGGTTGTCATGCAAACATATAGTTTTTGGCACGAACAGTATAAGGCATATATTACTCCAGATGTTCTGCATGAGAAATGAGCTTTTAAAAGATGTTTTTTCCAATCTTATCCATACCATAATGTGTTTCGTTTTTAGAACATGTATGCTTGCTGAACATGTTCCACATAAGTACATGCCAGGATTGCTATCTTGCTGTCTAGGCTGATGCACATAATGGCTAGTCACTAATTTGTCTTTGAGACTTGAGGATTGATGGTAGCCTATAAAGACTTTTTCGCCAATTATGGGTAAGAGGGTTGGATCACTTTGTAGTATCCTCCAATTATTATTGATAATTTTGATTATCTGGTCAATTTGTGGGATGTAGGTGGTTATTAGCCTAGGGCATTTCTCTCTGTCTACCTTTTTCTTGGGTTGTAACAGTGTTTCTCTATTATTACTCAGAGCCTTGTGTTTGGCTCTCTTAATTGCCCTTTTACTATAACCTCTTGCAAGTAATCTCTGTCTTAGGTTACTGCTTTCCTTTTCCTGTAGATAAATGTCTTTATTTGTGTAGTTTCTTCTTAATCATAAGAATTCACCATAGGGAATCGCTTTCAGAGTGCTATGTGGATGTGCACTAGTATTATGTAGTCAGGTATTCTTGGCTTTGTCGTTGTGATAGATGGTAGTGTTTAGAGAACCTTCAGTGTTTTTATATATGGTTAAATCTACAAAGCAAATTTTCTGTTGGTCAGCTATATAGGACAATTTGATGATCATGTTCTTGTCATTTTGATTTAAATTTTCTATAAATTGTTCCAGTTTATCCAAGGTTCCATCTCAAATAAACAGCAGGTCATCAATGTAGCTGACCCATAAAGGTATATGGTTAGTGAATGTTCCCATTCCATCAGTAAATATATCAAATAGATCCCAGTGACCTAGAAACAGGTTAGCATATGTGGGCGCACAAGCAGTGCCCATTGTTGTGCTCTGAATCTGCAGATAGTACCGATCTTTAAAAGTAAAAAAGTTGTGTGTCAACACAAATCTCAGTAATTTAATTATGAAGTTGTTACGGGCTTCGGGGCCTATTTATTATGTGTCTGTCCGACATGATCCGATCATTGGATCATGTTCGACAGACATCGCTGAATGCAGAGAGCAATACGCTCTCCGCATTCAGCATTGCACCAGCAGCTCTTGCTGGTGCAACGCCACCCCCTGCAGATTCACGGCCAATCGGCCGCTAGCAGGGTTTGTCAATCAACCCGATTGTATTTGATCGGATTGAATTGCGGCAATGTCTGTCCGCCTCGTCAGAGCAGGCGGACAGGTTATGGAGCAGCGGTCTTTAGACCGCTGTCTTATAACTGTTGTTTCTGGCGAGCCTGAAGGCTCACCAGAAACACGGGCCCTCAAGCTCCATACGGAGCTTGATAAATGGGCCCCTTCATCGCCATTGTTGTTTGTAGATAGAAAATACTGAATGGCATGTATCCCATCTGTATGTTTTATATTTGTATATAATGACTCCACATCGACCGTCACTAACCACATATTTTCTGTAAGGTTTAGATTTTCCAGGTTTAGATTTTCCATAGTGTCCCGAACATACAAGGGCAGTTTGGTTAGATACTCTCTAAATCTTAGATCAATGTATCTACTGGTAGTCTCTGTCAAATTATTATTGCTGGATAGAATTGATCTACCAGGAGGCTCTTTGTAGTTTTTATGAATCTTTGGTAGAAAATATATGGTAGCAATTTTAGGATTAGTTCTCAATTTCATTCAGAGCTCTCCTTTTTGCATAGATAAATTAGTTTTATTCACAGGTAATTTGTCAATTTGTGCAGTCATTTTACAGAAAACTTGTACTTCAGATGATGTGGATATGGATGGGACATATGTAGATTTCGGTTTTATTTTTGATCTCTATATTTGGTCTACATCCGTACTTGTATCAACATCAGTGTCAGTATTTTCATTACCTAGTTCTTGTAATATGTTTAGTGCTGCTTGGTCATCTTCAGTTAGTTTTATTTATGGGTCACTGGAGTATATTTGTTTCAACAGCAATTTCCTGGAAAAAAGTTGTATGTCTTTAATAAGGTCAAACTTATTGGAGGACAAAAAGGTAAGCCTCTAGATAATACTGATTCATGTTTTTTCCTCAATCTATGAGATGTTAGGTTAATAATTCTCAATTGTTCATCCTGATTTTTGAGAAGGGGCTTAATTCCCTCCTCCTGGTGGATTATCTGGTTGGCCCCTGATACTTTTGTTTGTGATCTCTCGGTGTGTGTGTACTCTGCTTGTTTATATTCGTTCCATAAAGTGGTATGTAGAAGAGTTTTCCCAGTGTCAATCTTGATAGAGCTGCTGTTTAGTCTCTAACCACAGTCCCATGATCACCATGATTCCCTATTTTGAACTTTAGCCTATAAAACAACCTTCACATTTCTCTGGAGTAATGTGTCTTAGATGCATATAACGTCTATGATTCAGGCCAATGTGACTTAGAATAAATTCAGAATTAGAACCTTGTTATACTTGGAACTTTTCCTAAGCTCATTCCCTGCATATTTTTTAGAGATCATAGACTTGTAGGTTAATGGGTGAGGGGGAGTCATCGTGATCAAGGGGAGTGACTGGTCACTTTATGAAGGAAGTCATATGTTTCTGGGCAAGGTTTAGCTGGTCCCTGTTTTCATTTGTAAAATTGGGACATAAGCAAAAAAAAGATGTCTAGGAGCAAAGTGTTTTGAAAGACATGGTCATTTTAATATGATAAAAGAACCTTTATTATATGGGTAATGTTATGTCATTTATTATGCAGATTACCATGGCTGGCATTATTTTCTAGACAAGTTGTCAACATAGTAAAAATAAGTGCTAGCATACAAAGTTGTTGATGCATTTTGCTTATTACAATGGAAATCTAAAGCAAAGTTTATAAGCTAATCATGTAGAGCATTTACTTTTTGCTTTGCTGACTCTGGCTAACTATGGGCTAATTATCAAATGACATACTTCCTTGTACTCAGACTCCCACAATCAGTATTGTTAGATTTGCTATTACAAGTCAATAGTTAAAAATTAACTAAATACGTTTGTTGTGTGCAGCTAAATTAGTGCAACCCAACTAATTAGCATGCTAGCCAAGCTTACCTTGTATGCACACTTTTTAAAAGCTGTGTAAACTTTTGATAACTATAAACTACCTGGGGGCAGACCCTAGTGAAAAAGGATGATCTTCCAGGAGTCATTCTGAAGTAATCGATGACTCCAGACTAGTAATCAGAAGCCTTCCACAAGCCGAAATATTTAAATGAGATGACTCTAGAGTCATTCACTGGCTGTTTATGCTTGTGAAGTAATCAGTAAGGTAATCTGCTAATCATTCTGAAGTCATCACCCAGAATTTTTTTTACCTTAGCTGATGAATTACAAGCCTGATGGTGTGCAAATGACTTCTAAAGTAGTTTGATGATCATCAAATGACTCCAAGAATGGCTCTAAAGTAGTCATATACCTTTTAGAGCTAGCCCCTCCTATTCCTAACCTCCCCTATTTCAGGCAATCTCCCTTGCACCACTTTGTTTGAAAATTGCAAGCTGTAAGGTGCTTAGCTTGAATCCTGCTGTCTTCAGTAAGATTGCTGAACTATTACTACCTTACTTCTTCACGGAGTCAACCTTTACTTTGGATCAGCTGTTCCCTATCTAGTCCTCCGCTTCTACAATCTCCTCTCCACTAAAAGAGCCTCCTCTCCCTTCCTGCAATCACCGGATCTGAGTATCTTCACAAAATTCCTCCATCTACTCATCGCCGCAGTTCTGCCTGCATCATCAATCAGGGCTCTCAGTCTCTTTCACTTCCTATTTGCCACAGCTCCCCAGCACCGGACGGATCTTCCTCCAGCACAGCAAGGGATTCCTCTCAAATCTGCTATTCGCAATTATACTCCTAATGGAGTGTTTCTTTATATTATTCACAATGAAATATACCGGACGGAATTGTCCTTTGCATTATTATCACTGAAATATACCGGACTGATTTGTACTGTTTATTTCAAATCTGTTGCTATTACTCTAGCAAACTTGTATGTCGTTTTCAACTTTATGATACTGATCCTGTGATTCTCAACAACTAATTTCATCTGTGTTACCAACTGTCTCTGACCAGTCTGATAAATAGACTAATTTCTACCACACTGCTTGTTGGTTACATGAGCTAATAATTAACTGTCCTTAGACTAATTTGCTCTCCTTTTTCTCATAACAAACTCCTGCATATTATATTGCAGTACTTTTTAACCCTATCTATAAATTAGCTACTAAGCTGACTCATTTCAGTTCATATTGCTGTTATGAACTGTTTCACTTTGTAGCAACATTCACTGTATGTACGTTTCACTATCATACCTTACACTAACTATACAATTTAGGTGTAGTTAAAGTGAATGTAAATTTTGATGCTAAAGTACCCGGTTTTTAAAAATTCGATTAAAAACAGGGGCACTTTAATTCATCAAAATTTACATTTCACTCCTGTTGTGAAAAAAAAACTTACCTTTTAATCTTGACAGCAGCTCCAGCTTCCTCCATCCGTTGCAAAGCCTCTTCCTGGGTCTAAAATGAGGAATCCGGGAATCCGGCTTCCTCCAATCACGGCATTGAATAAGACACTGATTCCCCCGGTGGGAAGCCGTGATTGGAGGATGACCTATCCATCATTTCTGACATCAGAAATGGCTTGCGACGACCGGAGGAAGCTGGAGCTGCTGTCAAGTTTTAAAGGTATTATAATTATTATTATTATTGGTTATTTGTAGAGCGCCAACAGATTCCGCAGCGCTATAAACAAAGGGGGAGTACAACAAAACAATTATAGGGATCAAATGGGTAGAGGGCCCTGCCAAGAGTTGCACTGTTGTAGTCAGCTCTTAAGAAGGTGATCTACAAACCGCTGGACTCTTAGGCTTACATGCTAAGGGGGTTCAGGGGATAGCAATGGAGGAGTGGAACTGGTATAAAGTAAGGTTAGCATAGGTTGTATTCATCCCTGAACAGTAGAGTCTTTAGGGAGCGCTTGAAGCTTACAAAACTAGGGGAGAGTCTTGTGGAGCTAGGCAGAGAGTTCAACAAGATGGGAGCCAGTTTGGAGGAGTCCTGTAAACGGGAGTGCGATAAGGAAACCAGAGAGGAGGAGAGTAGGAGGTCATGAGCATAGCGAAAGGGGACGGGAGGAAGAGTATCTGGAGACAAGGTCTGAGATATAGGGGGGAGCAGTGCAGTTGAGGGCTTTGTATGTCAGAGTGAGAATTTTGTGTTTGATCCTAGAGGCAAGAGGAAACCAGTGAAAGGATTGGCAGAGAGGAGCAGCAGATGAAGAGCGACGTGTAAGGAAGATGAGTCTGGCAGAGGCATTCATTATGGATTGTAAAGGAGCTAGGCGGCAGGTGGGGAGACCAGAGAGGGCAAAGTTGCAGTAATCGAGGCGGGAAAGAATGAGAGAGTGGATTAAAATCTTAGTTGTGTCTTGTGTAAGGAAGTTTCTAATTTTAGAGATGTTTTTATGGTGGAAGTTGCAGGCTTTAGCCAAGGACTGAATGTGAAGAGTGAAAGAGAGATCTTAGTCAAATGTGACCCGAGACATTGGACATGTGGGGTAGGTGTAATGATGGAGTTGCGGACAGTTATAGAGAGATTGGGGGTGGAGATTTTGGAAGAAGGGGGGAAAATGAGGAGCTCGGTTTTGGAGAGATTTAGCTTGAGGTAGTGAGAGGACATCCAGGAAGAGATGTGAGAAAGACAGTTAGTGACACGGGTTAGCAAAGAAGGAGATAGGTCTGGCGCAGAGAAGTATATTTGGGTGTTGTTGGCATACAAATGATATTGGAAACCGTGGGACTTTATTAGGGAACCTAGTGATGACGTGTAGATTGAGAAGAGAAGGGGACCGAGGACAGAGCCTTGTGGAGAGATCAAGGAGGATAAGCAGAGAGAAGTGGCCTTTTGATTTTGCTGTATGTAGGTCGTTAGTAACCTTAACAATAGCTGTCTCTGTGGAGTGATGGGGATGAAATCCAGATTGCAGTGGGTCAAGAAGGGAGTTTAACGTAAGGAAATGGGAAAGGCGTGCATATACTAGTTTTTTTTTCACAACAGGAGTGAAATGTAAATTTTGATGAATTAAAGTGCCCCTGTTTTTAATCAAACTTTTAAAAACCAGGCACTTTAGCATCAAAATTTACATTCACTTTAAGGTGTTGCAAAAGTAATCCTGTTTGTCTTGGGGAGATAACCTGGAGCAGCAGTACGTGCATGACAGGAGCTCTTGGACTAAGAATAGATTTGGGGGGTTCATACATTTCTGCATTTCTTCAATCTATATCCATAACCCCTATGATATCCAGTGAAGCCACAAGGGTGTCACCATTATATTTTAGTAACAAGGCTGCGGCGGTCTATTTGAAGTGTTCAGCTGACCTTGAGGCTTAGGCTTCTGCACAAGTCCCCTCCCCAGGGAACTGGCTAACGCTATTAGAGTGCTATTAATGAAAATTTTCTTTACTTTATAATATTCCCTTTGAAGGAAGTATCTCTAGTGCTACAAGCCCTGTTTAAAGATTTTGAAGCAGCGATGATCAATTGCTTTAACTGACTGATGAGGATAACCCCCCAACGCCAGTTTAGTGAAAAAAATATTATTGAGATTCTACAAATAATATCTGAGATATATTATTTTCCATGTTGTACCCTCACTGGGTATGTACATAATTGTAGCATCTCCAACTCTATTGTTATGCAAGTTAAGGTTGTAGCTTATATTTCAGACGCTAGTGTAATCTGGAAACATGACAAGTATGCTAAATTATAGGTTATTCTTTAACTACTCTAAAGTTTTTAGATATCCTATAATATAGTTAATATCTAATAAACATCCCCTTGCTATTGTTTTAGGAGTTAAAACTAAATAGTCCAATAACTTTACTTTGTGAAAATACAGTTCCTCTCCAATAGGTGGTAGTAGAGATTCCTATATAGATCTATAAGTGCTTTATAGATGGATGGGAGAATACAACAGTTTTTGTTAAATATAGTTTTATGGTAGTAGATTTGTGTTGGATTACAGAATTTGTTTAGTTTTACTTAGACTAGTGAGTTTTCCAGATCTACTAGACATCCTCCTATAGGCTACTTAATGGGACATGAAACCCAACATTTTTATTTCATGATTTAGGTAGAACATACAATTTTAAACAACTTTCCAGTTTACTTCTATTATCAAATTTGCTTCATTCTCTTGGTATAATTTTTGAAGGAGCAGCAATGCACTACTGGTTTCTAACTGTACACATGGGTTAGCCAATGACAATCGGTATTTATATGCAGCCACCAATCAGCAGGTAGAACCTAGGTTCTTTGCTGCTCCTGAGCCTACCTAGTTAAACCTTACAGCAAAGGATAACAAGAGAAGAAAGCAAATCAAATAGAAATAAATTGGAAAGTTGTTTAAAATGGTATGCCCTGTCTAAATCATGAATGCCTAATTATGAATTTACTGTCCCTTTAAGAATGTTTGCTAGGGTGCCTAAAGGATGCCCACTGAGTTTTCTTTTTTCTTTTTTCTCTTTGTGGAGCTGCGTCTCCAAGAAAGCTGCAAATATATGCAGGAGCTGCGCCTCCATGATTTATGTTTAATGTAAAGATTCGCTCAGTTTGTTTGAAAATGATAAATAAATATAAATAAAAAAAGAATGTTTGCTAGGACCCAAGAGTGATACACTTTACTTCCACCACCACATAGAGGTAAATTACTGTACTCGGGTACAAAACAGGACCCCTATTTACATAGAGGAAACATTATCTTTATCTGAAAAATTAGATGCTATATTATTTGTTTACATTTTTTCTGTGTGCAAATTATTATTTTATATGACAGTAGTCTATTTATAGCTTATCATTGGTTGTTTGGCAAGTAACTATCACTGCTTTTGGAGTCTCTTGTATACTCTTACAGGTTGTTTTATTGTACTATAATTATTTATGTATTTTTCTGTGCAGAATATTATACTTTGAGATATCTGTTCTGTGTCATGACACTGATATACTGATTGGTTGTACCTGCCTGATATTCACCTAAAAAAAAAACCTAAACCGCCATACTCCTTACACATTTTACCCTAAACCTTTACAGTTGCAATAAACCACAGCTAATACCTGCTAATGGCTATTAACCCACAAACTCCCACAACTTTATTTGTGTAACTAAATACCATTTCTAGATATTGTGGTCATGTTTTGCATTTTCTCATGTATCTTGAAGATTTGTTGTATTAACCACATGTATGTTTATTAAAGACACACACACACACACACACACACACATATATATATATATATATATATATATATATACACAAAATTATACAATAGTACTGAATACAGGTTTAATAAATCTAGACCATATATTCATGTATTGTGATTGCCAAAGTCAATGTTGTCCATGCATCATATGGGTGACTTTTCAGCTATTCGCTTTAATCCAGTGTGATCCTTTCCCAATACGTAAATGGTGTTATCGTTTGTATTAAGATCGCTCTGAACTTGAAAGACACGTATTGGGAGCTAAAAAACAGATGATCTATAGGAAGCCATGAAAAACTACATAGAAATAACAAATTAGGGTATATAATTTTAGTATTTAAGTGTCCTTTTAAATTACAATAAACCAAAATTACATTTTGACTTTCAAGTCTGTCATCAACTTTTGAAGGTCTTACCTATAGCACCACCTACTGCTAGCTCAAGGGAATGCAGATTTATTAATTTTTTTAATGTAAGTTTTTCTCACTCTTTACGTGTATGCATAAAGGTGTAATTGTTTTCATAATCACATTATGTACATATTAATTATTTTAAAACTCATTTTATTTTTATTATAATGAATATATTAGTCTAGATCTGCATATTCAAGATACTGACTAAACGTTTTTTGATATATGAGCAGAACAGTAATACATGATGTATTCTACTTTCTGCTTTTAGGTTATGATATAAAGGGATGTCAAATTTTATTTGATGGACCTAAAAGAAACTTTAAATGTATTACAATGTGGGGGGTGCAATCTGACTTGTCAATGAGCTAGTAAACTGGTATAATGGAAATTAAGCTTATACTGTTTTAGACAATGACTAACACATTAACATGTTGAGATGAATCCACTGTGAAGCTATCCTATTCCTTGGTGATAATAAATACAAAGAAGCTTCCAAATTCCTCTATCTTACTTTTTAATACTTCTACTTTATTACTAGTACTACACTATGCAGTCTAATATCCCTTTAAATGCTCTCTGGCAGTCAGATTGCATCCCCACTTTTGGAGTAATGTTTAAGATATTGTTTTTGAGCAAAGAAAAAGGGTGGCAGCCATGAGTGTCTGAAGAATTTTTTTCTGACGAAGGGGAGGGGGAAATAAAGCCCCATGTATAATTATATCAGTGTCAACATATAAAAAAGGAGAGAGTTTTTATTGTAATTATGTTCTGGAGTTCTGAAACCCGACCCTGTTACGTGCTGCACAGATTGATTGACGGTGCTGGAGTTCATTTATGATCATAGGAGATAAGATAAACACTCTCAGACTGATTTGAGGCCATTTTTTCCCCTCAGAGGGCTGTTACAGAAAGAAAGAGAGAAAATTGGAGTATAGGGTAGTGACACAATTACTCCCTGTGCTGGAGTTAGTCACAAGCCTGCCACAGATGTCGCAGGGAAAAGTCCCCTAGCCTCCTCCTGTTGGGTTGTCGAGATAACCCTTACAGTGATCCTCTGCTGTGATGTATAAAGAAATGGATGGGCTCTCTACTGGAAGCAGTCATTTCTGCGGCTATGGATATGCACAGTAGAGTGGGTGCAGTTCAGGTAAATACATTTACACAATTTTGCACTCACATAGCCCACAGGATATTAGCAGTTACAATATTTAGGGGTACATAGCCTGGGGACAGGATCATACCCTGGGGACATGAATAAATACAGACAACTTTTTTTTTTACTCTAGATTTATTGACCTTTTTCCTTTCTCGCACCTGCATTCACTTTTTTGTATTTTTTACTATATTGTTATTTTTTTTTTTGTGGTAGCATGATTGAACATGCTCATATAATTTTGCTTGCTCCTGGTTTTTACTGTGCTCCAAGTTTTATTTATTTATATTGTACACTGTTATTGAGCATGTTCCTTTAAACATATGTGATAGACCTTACGTTGTTTAACTTTTAATTTTCATGCTTTTGATCACTTCCAGCTTTTAGTGTGCTCCAAATTTTATTTTGTATTTAGTATACCACTGTTGAGTGCGTTCCTTTAATCTTTTGTGATAGCGCTTAGGTTTGCTTTATTATTTAATTATTTCCTACATCTCTTCTGAGCGTGCTCCTTGACTTGCGCCCTCCAGGTTATTCTTCCCCTTGCCCAACCTGGGCCTCCATTACATATGCAGCGTTGCCTGCAAAATCCTCCGCTGCCAGATTTTACGCGATTTTGGTATTACATATACGGCGTAGCATACAAGTTACGCGCGTATATTTCACCCTTCAGACTTATTTTTTTTACCCATAAACTAACATAGAACAGCCGAGCAATTTGGTATCCAATATACAGTATATAAGGACTTAAGCGCTCAGAATTCAGAGAATCTACTCCATTCTTATCTCGCTACAAATTGCAGGCGCAGTAACCCTTGCACTGACTAAAAAAGCAACGTAACTCCCTGAAGGCCTAACAAACGCATGCACAATCACATACATATCAGCCGCAAATCTCAAAACCTCTTCTAAGCATTTATTTTTCCTGCCCCTGCAAGTGTGTCAAACCAATCACAAACAGCACAACCTCTCACCTGCAGCCTTAAAACACATGGGTTTATATATGAATTTTGAATAGCGTAATTACGTGTCGCATTTATATTTGAAATCGCGGTTCATTTTTACGAGTGTTAGCCTAATTTGCATAAAACTACTCTTTATTGACACTTTCCGTGGACAAAATACTGGCGTAAGTTATTTAAGACGACTGAAATGTGTATTTGTGCACATTTCAGAAGATCGCCAGTTTGTCCTACTTACGCCAGTTTAGCATCTAACGGCGCAGTATATGTTTTACCCCGATGTGCGAGGTGAAATTACGGCCGGCGCAGGTTAACTATGTGATCGCGCCCAAGGACTGTTTATGTCCTGAATAGATTTAAAGGATGCTTGCCTTCATATAGCTATTCACAAAGATCATCATCAGTTCCTTCATTTTGCATTTCAGAACAAACATTTTCAGTTTGTTGCACTTCCTTTTGGTCTCGCTACTACCACCAGAATGTTTACAAAACTTCTCGGTACACTGCTTTCTGTCATTCGAGCTCAAGGTAATTCGGTGGCTCCATACCTGGACTATATCTTGGTTTAGACTCCAATCCATCTCCTCTATTGTAGATTTGTATATTTTATATTTTTAGAAGACTGCTTAGATAAGGGTTTATCCGCAAACTCTTTAAAAGATCAAATTTCAGCGCTATCTGTGTTTTACCAGAAAACGATTGCAAGCCTTTCTGACATTCAGAGTTTTGTTCAGGGTTAGACCAGTAATTAAACTAATCTCTCCGCCATGGAATCTTTAATTGGTTCTTAGAATTTGGCAAGTTTCTCCATTCTCTAAATATTAAAGGGATAGTCTAGTCAAAATTAAACTTTCATGATTCAGATAGAGCAGGCAATTTTAAGCAACTTTCTAATGTACTCCTATTTCCATTTTTTCTTCATTCTCTTTGTATCTTTATTTCAAAAAGCAAGCATGTAAGCAGGCCCATTTTTGGTTCTGCGTCTGAGTAGCGCTTAATGATTGGTGGCTACATTTAGACATCAATCAGCAAGAACTACCCAGGTGCTGAACCGAAAATGGGCTGGCTCCTAAACTTACATTCTTGTTTTTTTAAATAAAGATACAAAGAGAATAAAGAAAAATTGATAATAGGAGTAAATTAGAAAGTTGCTTAAAATTGCCTGCTCTATCTGAATCATGAAAATTTAATTTTGACTAGACTATCCCTTTAAATTGTATACTCAATCACAAAATAAAATGTTTGGGTTTCATATCCCCATAACATTTTTAAAACAAAATTAACATTCTTTTTACTGCAATTAGATTTAAATAGCCAATCTCCACCCACTATGTGCCTTATGTGGAGGAGCCAATACGAATGTTAGTCCACAGACAATAAGACTTGTCACTGTCATAAGGTTAGTATAAAATTAATTGTTTTGCAGTTGTTTGATAAAGTCACTTAAAGGGACATGAAAGCTAAATTTTTAAATTCATGATTTAGAAAGAGTATGTAATTTTAAACAACTTTCCAATTTACTTCTATTACCTAATTTGCTTAATTCTCTTGATATCCTTTGTTGACAAGCATATCTAAAAAGGCTCAGTAGCTGT
Organism: Bombina bombina; assembly: GCF_027579735.1. Lineage (NCBI taxonomy): Eukaryota > Metazoa > Chordata > Amphibia > Anura > Bombinatoridae > Bombina > Bombina bombina. The sequence goes on from NC_069499.1 coordinate 584,034,418, forward strand.
TGATTGGTGGCTGCACATAGATGCCTCGTGTGATTGGCTTACCCATGTGCATTGCTATTTCCTCAACAAGGAAATAATAGAAGTATATTGGAATGTTGTTTGAAATTGTATTCTCTATCTGAATCATGTAAGAAAAATATTGGATGTCATGTCCCTTTAAGTCTTTCTTGGAAGATATTATTTCTTCTTGCAATTTAATTGGCTATAAATGTTTATGAATTATTAGATCTTTCCTGTGACCCTCCTTATCTTATATTTCACAAAGATAAGGCGGTTTTAAGGACAGCATTTTATTTCTTAACAAAAGTTGTATCTTCTGATAATATCAATCAAGAAAATGCATTGCCACCCACTTTACTGGGTTTTCAAAATGAAGCTTCTGATGAACAGCTTTGCAAGGCATCAACATGGCCATCTTTACATACTTTTTCTAAATTCTACCATTTTGATGTTTTCGCTTCTACGGTGGTAGGAAAGTTCTCCAGGCAACATTGTCTGGAAAATAGGTGCCTGCCTTTTTTTTAAAAAAAAAATTGTCCTGCCCAACATTACTCGTGGACTCCACTGCCTGGGTATTAGTTCCCATGCGTAATTGATTGTGGTCTCTCACCACCTTATGAAAGAAAACAAAATGTATTACCTGAAAAAACTATTTCTTTCAAGGTGGTGAGAGTCCACAAGCCCCATGCAACTTTATTAATATTTAATAGTTTATTTATATGGAGTCAGTTCTATATTGCACCTCTATTTTCCCTGCTTTGTCCTTTTCTACCTTTTTCTTTGCTATTTCTCCTTGGTTGGCTATACATACGCCTGGCATACCAGTGAGGTAGGAGGAATTAAGTGCTCTTGAAAGTTTTGGGAATCTTTGCCTCCTCCTAGTGGCTAGGAAGTGAATCCCTTGCTTAATGGATCATGGACTCTTACTACTATGAAAATAATTAATTTATCAGGTAAGCACACATTTTTTTTTTCTCTTTATTTTCCTACCAGGAATCCTTCTTCAGAGCACAGTTGTGGCTGCAAGAACTGCAGAAGTATTTTTCCCCAGAAGAGTTGGTTATTGCCCTCATTGGAAATAAAAGTGATTTACAAGAAGAGAGAAAGGTTTCACAAGAGGTAAAGTTGCTATAATGAAAGCCAATTAAATTGAAATATAATTTGCTTTTATATATGTTGTAGCTCTCCACTGGTAGTTTTGTCCTGCAATAATGCCTTTCAGGCTTTGTAGAAAATGTTCTAAAATGCAAAAGACAGAATGCACCTCATGGTACAGATCAGTGGGAAACAAATACAGGAGTAATAGATAAATCAGTCCTACTCACGTAATACAAAGCACTAGCTGTGCTCAACAAGCAAGCCGGATCCAAAGAGTCGTCCGACAGACTCACAAAAGGCACAGCAACAGAAATGATCCTCGTCCAGATATCACAGGAGTCCAGGGATCCAAAGTCAACTAGTAGCGTAGGTGGATAAGAGGGTCCGAACCGTATCCAGAAAGTGCAAGCAGTGGAGATGCACCCAATAGTCCCAACAGAATATCTCTAGTGTCTTGCTGTGTTTGCCATGGAGCCAATCAAGAGACAGCGGCATGTCCGTGACTATATGTAATGTTCCCTCTCACTCCCTGCAGCTCCTGGTGCCAACCAGTGATTACTAGTGATGTCGCGAATAGTTCGTCGGCGAACATAGCTTGTTCGCCGCGGCGGGCGAACATATACGATGTTCGATCCGCCCCTATTCGTCATCATTGAGTAAACTTTGACCCTGTATCTCACAGTCTGCAGACACATTTCAGCCAATCAGCAGCAGACACTCCCTCCCAGACCCTCCCAGCTCCTGGACAGCAGCCATTTTAGATTCATTCTGATCCTGCATTCTTAGTGAGAGGAGGGATAGTGTAGCTGCTGCTGATTTTATAGGGAAATTGATAGCTAGGCTAGTGTATTCAGTGTCCACTACAGTCCTGAAGGACTCATCTGATCTCTGCTGTAAGGACAGCACCCCAAAAAGCCCTTTTTAGGGCTAGAACATCAGTTTTGTTTTTTTTGCCTGTGTAATTTTGACTTTGAAACATCAGTCTGCTAGTGTAATCTAATTGCAGTTGCCTGCCTGCAGTGCCACCACTCATATCTGTTGTAACAGTAGTGTAAATTTTGTAAAACAAAACTTTTTTGACTGTGAAACATCAGTCTGCAAGTGTAATCAAATAGCAGTTGCCTGCTTGCCAGTGTGTGTGCCAGGCCCACTTGCCAACTAGTGCCACCACTCATATCTGTTGTAACAGTAGTGTAAATTTTTTAAAAAAAAACTTTTTTGACTGTGAAACATCAGTCTGCTAGTGTAATCTAATTGCAGTTGCCTGCCAGCGTGTGTGCCAGGCTCACTTGCCAACTAGTGCCACCACTCATATCTGTTGTAACAGTAGTGTAAATTTAAAAAAAAAAACTTTTTTGACTGTGAAACATCAGTCTGCTAGTGTAATCTAATTGCAGTTGCCTGCCTGCCAGCGTGTGTGCCAAGCTCACTTGCCAATTAGTGCCACCACTCATATCTGTTGTAACAGTATTGTAAATTTAAAAAAAAAAAAACTTTTTGACTGTGAAACATCAGTCTGCTAGTGTAATCTAATAGTAGTTGCCTGCCTGCCAGTGTGTGTGCCAGACCCACTTGCCAACTAGTACCACCACTCATATCTGTTGTAACAGTAGTGTAAATTTTGTAAAAAAAAACTTTTTTGACTGTGAAACATCAGTCTGCTAGTGTAATCTAATTGCAGTTGCCTGCCTGCCAGCGTGTGTGCCAGGCCCACTTGCCAACTAGTGCCACCACTCATATCTGTTGTAACAGTAGTGTAAATTTTTTAAAAAAAACTTTTTTGACTGTGAAACATCAGTCTGCTAGTGTAATCTAATTGCAGTTGCCTGCCTGCCAACGTGTGTGCCCGGCCCACTTGCCCAGTGCCACCACTCATATCTGGTGTAACAGTAGTGTAAATAATTTAAAAAAAAAAAAACTTTTTTGACTATGAAACATCAGTCTGCTAGTGTAATCTAATTGCAGTTGCCTGCTTGCTAGCGTGTGTGCCAGGCCCACTTGCCCAGTGCCACCACTCATATCTGGTGTAACAGTAGTGTAAATAATTTAAAAAAAAAAAAAACTTTTTTGACTGTGAAACATCAGTCTGCTAGTGTAATTCTAATTGCATTTGCCTGCCTGCCGTGTGTGCCCGGCCCACTTGCCCAGTGCCACCACTCATATCTGGTGTAACAGTAGTGTAAATAATTTAAAAAAAACTAAATTTTTTGACTGTGAAACATCAGTCTGCTAGTGTAATCTAATTGCAGTTGCCTGCCTGCTAGCGTGTGTGCCAGGCCCACTTGCCCAGTGCCACCACTCATATCTGGTGTAACAGTAGTGTAAATAATTTTAAAAAAAAACTTTTTTGACTGTGAAACATCAGTCTGCTAGTGTAATCTAATTGCAGTTGCCTGCCTGCCAGTGTGTGTGCCTGGCCCACTTGCCCAGTGCCATCACTCATATCTGGTGTAACAGTAGTGTAAATAATCTCTAAAAACTTCCACAAACCTACCTGCTACTAGCTGCGGCTATAACCGCTACAAACAGACACCTCCAGGTAAGCTTTTCCTACGTTCTCAAGCTGCCGAGATTCTACTCACCTGATTGGTGCTCAGTCACACACCTTCAGAACTACGTCACAGCTGAATTCATGCAGCGCTCTCATACTCCTGCTGTCTCTCCTGTGATCAGCTGTTAAGCAAAACGGACAGCATAGGAACTAACCTTCTAACTGCTACAAGAAAGCGGATACCAACTAAATCAGGGCCAACCTTTCATCATATGTGCCAGCTTGTACAGGAGATCTCTGAACCCTCTCCTGTAACCGACTAAACAACCTACTAAAGGAACTGCTTCCTGTTGTTGATTCCTCATACTTCTGAAACTAGGTGTACATTCTGCAGTTGTGATCCAACTCTATACACATAACCAGCAGAGGTTTCTTGCTGAATTACATAATAATTGACCAAAAAAGATGGATCCAGCAGACATACTCAATGTTGTATATAACTTATCCCAACGTGTGGATCAACTCTCACAGGGAGTGAGAGAACTCCAAATCCAAAACAACACTCTAAGGGCTATGGTCAGGGATAACACCCCAGAACCACAGGTATCTCTTCCTGATATATTTTCCGGAGAGAGGTTAGCATTCAGACAGTTCCGGAATGTATGTAAACTGTTGTTTCAGATGAGACCAAAGACCTATCATACTGAAAGGATTAAAGTGATGACCGTCATCTCCTTTCTAAGGGGGGAACCAAGGAAACGGGCTGATGTGTTTTTTGAGAATGAAGACCCAATTCTCGGTTCCCTCTCAGATTTCTTCTCTCAAATGGGGACGCTATATAAAGACTCCCATAAACAGCTATCCGCTGAAACCAGTATGCGTTCACTCAAACAGGGCCGCCGACCCGTTGAAGAATATCTTACGGAGTTAAAACTCTATGCAAAGGATTCCGAATGGAGTGACATCTCCCTCCGCAACCAATACAGGCTTGGATTAAGTGATCCCCTTAAGGATGAGTTAGCTCGTACTGAACTCCTTAGGACCATGGAAGGCTTAATCGAGCTCTCTATACAGGTAGACAGACGTCTGAGAGAGAGGCGAGCTGAACGTTCACACCCTGAACCACCACACAAACACTACCCAGCTCTGAGCGCTACCTCCACCTCCAAAGACATCCCTGTCCCCATGGACTTAGGGTTCATGAAGGGTCCCATACAGCCAGAAGAAAGGCTCCGCAGGAAGAAAGCAAATCTCTGTATGTATTGCGCATCCTCGGCACATTCTGTGAGAGATTGTCCTATTCTGCTACGCCAGAAGAACAGTTAGTCACCTACCATTAATAACTGTTTCACCAGTAAAATCTCTAATTCTGCTTACTGTACGATATCTCTCTCTTTACAGTGGGATCATCAAGCACTCCTTACTGAAGGCATTGTCGATTCTGGGGCTTATTCCAACTTTCTAGATGCTGAATTAGCAAAGAAAAATAAAATTCCATTATGTTTGAAAGCAAACCCTGTGTCCATACGAGTTATTGATGGGTCATTCGTTAACACTGGTCCTGTTACACACCAGTCTATTCCTATAAAAAACACAACAGACACAGGACATGTTGAATATATCTCTTTTGACATAATACCTTCTCCTATGTTTCCCGTTGTTCTAGGACTATCTTGGCTTCAAATACACCAATCGACCATACATTGGGGTACCCTTCAGATAAAATTTGATTCCCCATTCTGACAGAAAACCTGTCATCCATGCCAGAGGATTCTACAGGTAACCAAATTCACTTTACCAGATGTGTATCAGGATTTCTTAAAAGTCTTCAATAAAAAAGAAGCAGAGACGTTACCTCCCCACCGCATTTATGATTGCCCTATTGAGTTGCTACCAGGTGCCACAATTCCCTATGGGCACATTTACCCTTTCTCCCAGCCTGAACTAGAACACCTAAAATCATATATAGATGACAACCTCAAGAAAGGCTTCATCAGGCCTTCAACCTCCCCAGCCGGTGCTGGCATCTTCTTTGTTAAAAACAAAGACGGCTCACTGAGACCAATCATCGACTATTGGGAACTGAACAAAAGGACTATGAAAAACAGGTATCCGTTACCCTTAATACCCAAACTAGTTGAGTGTCTTAGTGAAGCAAAAATATACTCAAAACTAGACCTAAGGGGAGCCTACAATCTGGTCCGGATCCGTGAAGGCGACGAGTGACTCACTTCCTTCAGGACTCGTTATGGATTGTATGAATACATGGTAATGCCGTTTGGGCTATGCAATGCCCCAGCCACGTTCCAACATTTCATAAACGACATCTTCAGAGATTTGTTGGACGTGTGTATGGTGGTTTATTTGGATGATATCCTTATCTACTCCGGCAACTTGGAGGATCATCAGAAACATGTGCGCTGGGTGCTTGGTCGTCTATGAACACACCAACTCTATGCCAAGCCTGAGAATTGTTTGTTCCATGTCTCTGAGATATCTTTCCTAGGATATCATATCTCATCTGCAGGTCTTAAGATGGAGGATGACAAGGTGGAGGCGATACAAAACTGGCCAATACCCACTTCTACAAAAGATGTTCAACGCTTCTTGGGATTCGCCAACTTTTATTGAAAGTTTATTAGGGGTTTTTCTACTATTGCTAAACCCCTCAGTAGCCTTACCGGCTCTCACTCCCCTTTCATTTGGAATTCAAAGGCACAGGAAGCATTCAACATACTGAAGAGATCTTTTACAACTGCTCCAATCTTACAATTCCCTAACCCAGCATTACAGTTCATCCTATAGGTAGATGCCTCCAACTTCACCATAGGCGCCATACTCTCTCAACGGAAGTCCCCCTCAGACCCTATACACCCTGTTGCTTTCTTCTAAAGATTAGTGACACCTCCAGAATTTAACTATTCTATAGGAGACAAGGAACTTCTAGCCATAAGGAAATCTTTGGAACATTGGTGCCATCTACTCAAAGGAACGAAGATACCTATACTCATATATACAGATCATCGTAATCTGGAGTATCTCCAATCAAGCAAGACTCTATCAGTTCGCCAACTCAGCTGGAGTCTGTATTTTACAAGGTTCAATTTCCATATTACATATCGGCCAGGGTCAAAAGACGGAAAGGCGGACGCCCTGTCCAGAAGGATCAACCAAACTGCAACTGAAACCCTTCCTGGAACTATACTCACTCCAGAACATTTCTGTGCCACGTTAACCCCTTACAGATTCCTACGTGAAAACCAACAGGAAGACCTTACCTTTCCTAAAACAAAGTTACAACAAAAGGATGATTCTCTTTACTATCACAAGGACAAGCTTTTCATACCCCCTCCACTCAGAGAACAGTTGTTGTACAACCATCACGATACACCTCTCGCCGGACATCCTGGTATCCGAAGAACATTGGAACTCCTAAAAAGGAACTACTGGTGGCCTAACACTGACCGTTCTGTAAAAGAATATGTCACCACATGTGAGAGATGTGCAATTCTAAAACCTGAAAAGGCTTGTCCTTATGGATTATTAAAGCCACTGCACATATCGGATCGGCCATGGCAAACCATAGGGATGGACTACATAGTAGATCTTCCTCTATCCAGTAATTGTAATACCATACTAGTGGTCGTTGATCTCCTCACGAAGATGGCTCACTTCATTCCCTATCGAAAATTACCTACCTCCTCAGAAACCGCACAACTGTTTCTACAACATATAGTAAGGCTATATGGTCTCCCCTCCATCATTATTACTGCCAGGGGATCCCAATTTACGTCCAAGTTTTAGAAAACATTGTGTAAGGTCCTTCATGTTGATCAACGGTACAGCACTGCTTTTCACCCCCAGACAAATGGGCAAACTGAAAGAGCCAACCAATGGTTGGAACAGTATATCAGATGTTACTGTTCCTTCCACCAAGATCAATGGTATGACAATATACCAACAGCAGAATACGCCTACAACAACTCATATAATGCCTCCACAAAGACAACCCCGTTCTTTTCCAATTATGGGTATCACCCAACCTTCCACCTATATCCTCAGCTGAACACTACGTCACCCCAGGTTGATGAAACAAGTAACACCATAGCTGAATCATTCACCTTCCTTAAAGAAAACATCAAAGAAGCACAATTGAGACAAAAGAAGTATTACGACACCAAAAGAAGAAGACCACCCACCTATTCTGTGGGCGACAAGGTTTGGCTCTCCACAAGACATTTGAAGCTAAAGACGCCCTCTAAAAAATTCTCTCAACTCTTCATTGGGCCTTTCCAAATTACAAAGGTGGTGAACGAAAACGCTGTAACCCTAGATTTGCCTCCTGAATATCGGATACACCCGACGTTCCATGTGTCCCTGTTAAAGCCCTAGACAGCTACCAGAGCACAAACAGCTGATTCCCCATTACCTCCTATACTGATAGAAGAAGATATATATGAGATTAGCTCTATCCGAGATTCTAGGCTTCTTAAAGGACAACTACAATATTTGATCCGTTGGAAAGGTTACAATCCCAAAGAAGATTCCTGGGAACCTGTCTCCAACATCCATGCTTCACGGTTGATCTCTGCTTTCCATCACGCTAATCCGGACAGACCTGGACTGGTTGCTGCGGTGCAGCCCCTTTGACGAGGGGACATGTCATGGATATTTCCTATGTGGTATACCCCTTTAAGGCTTTCTCCATAAAGTCCCACAATCCTCCCTTTCAACTTGTCAATTATTGTTCAGATGTGTAGCAACAGTGTTGTCTGATACATTGTTCCCTATACTCTGCTGACTTACTTTGTGCTAACGCACCAGATCTCATCCTCAGGATTCCCTCAGTTGAATTTCTGGTTGCTTAATTCAACCTGTTAAATTAGGAGTCTAAGAACCCGGGACTTAAACAAAAACCTAATTCCGGGTTTCTCCCACAGAACTGCCGCTTCCATTCCTTTCCGGATCTCCTCAGCGGCAACTATTCGGAGACTGCAAATTCCTTCTTTGCACACAAACTTACCTGCTACTAGCTTTGGCTATAACCGCTACAAACAGACACTGCCGAGTAAGCTTTTCCTACATTCTCAAGCTGCCGAGATTCTACGCACCTGATTGGTGCTCAGTCACACACCTTCAGAATTACGTCACAGCTGAATTCACGCAGTGCTCTCATACTCCTGCTGTCTCTCCTGCGATCAGCTGTTAAGCAAAACGGACAGCATAGGAACTAACCTTCTAACTGCTACAAGAAAGCGGATACCAACTAAATCAGGGCCAACCTTTCATCATATGTGCCAGCTTGTACAGGAGATCTCTGAACCCTCTCCTGTAACCGACTAAACAACCTACTAAAGGAACTGCTTCCTGTTGTTGATTCCTCATACTTCTGAAACTAGGAGTACATTCTGCAGTTGTGATCCCACTCTATACACATAACCAGCAGAGGTTTCTTGCTGCATTACATACACACACATATATGCTTGGGCATTGTAAAACAAAAATAGTTTAGTCTGAAATATATGTTTTCATTCATTTTTAAAAAATTGTTTCTGCCGAATTTTGTTCATTTGTTCATTCGTTTCAGACAAATATTCATTAACATATTTGTTTGTTACTAATATTCGTTCCTTATTTTCAATTAACAGTAGAATATGCAATTATTTTTAAACCAAAACTTACATTAAACATTTTTTAAAAAAATTGTTCATTTAATGCAAACAATAGTTACAGAACATATGAAACAAATTTCATGAAATATTAAGATTTTTATTTTACTGATATCAAAGAATTCCTTTAATATTAAATTTAATAATACTGTATAGGACATATACAAATATTAAGAAATTAGATTTTTTGTACAGCCTAAAAAAGTACAAGTATAGTCACATGCAGCAGTATTGGATTCCAGCCAACTGCATGTAATAAAGTAACAGTGTCAAGATGACAAGAATCACTTGCACTCTTGGGTCAGTTAGGCCCAAGTGTATTAACCAAGCTCGCATACTGAATATTAAAATGGCTCTGATCAGAGCTAGCTCAGGCTGGGGTTTAATTTTTTTTTTTTAACCCGGCCAATAGGAAATCAGGATTGGGTAAGAAATTGCACACATCACTTAGTTCAGTAGTCCATTATAAAATGACAATGCAATAACACTTTGAATTTCAAATAAACAGTAGATTTCTTCCTTCTTTGCTTGCCCCTGTATCATGTGACAACCATCAGCCAATCACAGACTAGTATATGTATACCCAGTGAACTTGTGCACATGCTCAGTAGGAGCTGGTGCCTCAGAAAGTGTGTATATAAAAAGACTGTGCAAAATTAGATAATGGAAGTAAATTGGAAAGTCTCTCTAAACTGCATGCTCTATCTGAATCAGTTTATTTTTTACTTTAGTATCCCTTAAGCAATAGATCGATTTTGTACTTCCTGATCTTGTGATTGGCTTCTCTCCTGACTATGGGCTAGATTACAAATGGTGCGCTAATTTTTTTTCCCACTCGCACACAAACACTTCTCAAAGTAAATTTTTAACGCTGGCGAGTAAGCGTGTGTATTACAAATTGAAAGTAAATTGTTTGTGTGCAAGCAAAACCTAGGGCAAGATTACATATTTGTGATACCAAAACCGCGTAAAAAACGGCGTCGCCGGATTTTGCGGGCGACGCTGGTTTTTACGCGGTTTTGGTATCACATATACGGCGTAGCATACAAGCGTGTATATTTTACCTGTCGGACGCATTTTTTACTCCCACAAACTAACATAGAACTGGCGTCGCTATTCGGTATTACATATTCAGTGCAAAGACTTACGCGGGCAGAATTGAGAAAATCTACTCTATTTTCATCTCGCCACACATGGCAGACGCAGCAACCCTTGCACTGACTAAAAAAGCAATGTAACTCCCTGGAAGCCCTAACAAACACATACATTTAAGCAGCATCTCAAATAGTTAAAGGGACAGTATACTATAAAATTGTTTTTCTCTTTTCAAAATTACTTTTTTACAAGCTACAGAGTATAAAATGTATGCAATTTGCTTTTTAAATGTTTATTTGTGTATATGAAATAGCTGATTTTATATTTTGAAGTCATAACCTAATAAATGGATTGAGCTTGTAGGTATAATCAGATCTCATTACTTTATCACATTGTGTACATATACTTGCTTCTTTATTTTATATCTGTTCATAAACCAATCACCAATACTTGGAGTGAAGAATGGAAAATTAACTTTTTTTTTTTTTTTTTTTTAATACATTTTTATTGAGGTTATAAATAGGTAATATCACAGGTTTGACAGCAATTGAAATACGCAACAAGATGGACAAATAGAATATAGGAATAACTAATACAAATTATCAACCCGCTGCACAAATAGAAAAGCAACCTCAGATTTTTAACTTAGAAATGTCCCCTTAAAACATTATGTAAAGACAAATAGAATGAATTTCCTCAATGATAAATAAGGGCCTCTTATGGGCGCATAGACAAGAATTTAATACAGAGTGGGGAATTTCAGGGGAAGAGATAAAATAACAAAATGGGTCACTTTTGGACCCCAATTGAAAATTATTAGTTTGTGGGACATATTTAATAATACCATGAAAATACAGATGATGTATGCAGCTTATCCACCCAGGCTTAAAATATCTATAATAGTGGGAGGCTGTATGATATTGTAACGAATACCCTTAAGACTGCCATATTATGTGCTATATGTATAGCGAACCCCTAGGTAGTGTGGTGCTATTCAATAGGTAATGGCAATGACTGTTATATATGCTCTAAGGAGAGAGGGTTCGGGTATTGACTAAAATGTTAGATCGGGACTAAAACAATCTGTAGTGACCATGGGCTGGTTAATAGGGAGAGGCGGTACAGCTAATTGCCCTGGTTAGCTATAGGCCAGCATAGTACTATCTCTGCATGGTCACTTGGAGGATTGGCGCAACTAGATGGCTGAATATATTGATGTTAATAGTACTTCAAAGGGGTCCTGAATTGGGGAGAGATATGATGTAGGACCTCCATCAGAAAAATATTAACTAAAATTACGCTGTACATAGTGATATAGAAGAACACATCATCAAGTATAATTTCTTATAACAAATCATCCAACTACTTACAGGACAAGGTTAAGGTATTAGTAGATAGGTAGCCCCCAAGAGAGAACATATTTAAAGCAGTATATTATCAAACCTTGCAAAGATTATAACTATAACTGGGTAAGTGAATTAATAGTCATGGACTTATGTGCATTATAGCACGTATAGTACAGTGTCAACTCTGTAAGACTATGTCTCATTATTCTCAAACAAACATTCGCTATGGCTAATAAATTAGGCGCCTGCACACCTCTAAAAGTATGAAAGGGGGCTTAGGAATAGCAAAATATATAGAAGTACATAAACCTTAAACGTTGTAAACATCACACATAAGGTATAATTATAACTGGAGTCTACACAAGAATGACCTGGACTATCTAACTAGGCAAAATAAAGATGGACATAAAAATGAACATAGTACACTTGGGCTTATTTTTTTTTTAAAGAGCAGTGCATAGCGCCCCAATCCACCTGTCAGCGATACCCCCTTCCTCTACAAAATAGTGTACAATGTTGTAATAAGATCATGAGGATTAGCCTATATCTGCTCATGAAGGATAATATGGGGCATTGACTGTAATAAAAGAAGAATGTCCTGAAATTGTCCAAACTATGGAGGTCTCTTGAGGTAAACACATACCTCCCGGTATATATATAGAATTCTAACTTTTTTAGAAGTTTTGAGTTACTGGGAATCAACAACCTCCATCAAGCCGTTCAGACTCCCTACCTGTTTATAATACCCAATAGTCCAGTTCGTAGGGGCTCCTAGCCAGAAGCCTCCTCTAGTGATGGCACAAAGTTAGGAGGCTGTCAATACAAATCTCACCCGATTCCCCTACGGAGGTGTAGCTGCTCAGTATGAACAAACCCTCTCTGCAGCGTTCCAGACACCAGCAAAGCCATTCGTGACCTGAGTCCCCCAGATCCAGCTGATCGCCACTGCGATGCTTCAGCCTTGCGGAGTAAAAGTAAGGTGCCGTCCTTGGAATCTCTGTGCCGGTCAAGTGGGCAACCACAGTCAAATATCAGGATTTTCATATGTAGAGGAGTAGCAGGATCGGTTTTCCTTTGCAGAGCAACAGCCAGCACTGTTTCGCAGGTATATGTATGACCGGCCCTCTCCACAGCAGGCCCAGAATTAATCTTTACCTCCGACTTTGCTTCCGACAAATCACACTCCCATGTGGTGTCAGGTCTTAAAGGTTCTGGCCATTCTTCCACAGTATGTCTCCTCATCAGGGGGTGTCGCAAAGGCAGAGATTCCTTTGGGGATGCGCAGGTTAGTTTTCCCTGTGAGTAGGGAACGGGGACCTCCAATATATCAGTTTCCGTCGGGTAAGGTACAGGGTCACCAATTATGATCGAGCTTGTGTGTTCCAAATTTACCCGATTGCTGTTTTGGGCAGTCATCAGGATAGCACATAAGTCCTGTTCCAGGCTTCGAAAATGTTCCTTAAGGAGCCGGGTCACTGACAGCTCCCATCTACAGAGACCCTCCATTTTGAAACAAGTGATAGGCGGACAGCCAGGTATCAAAGTCCCAACTTATGTTTTAGTGTTTAGGAATAATCCTGTCACAGGATTGCGTAACCCCAGAGTTTGGGGGGGGGGGGGTAATTGTGCGGCAGCCCCAGACCTATGAATCACAACTCACACAGACTTTGGATAAGGAGATCCGCACTTTTCTTAAGTGTAGTAGTTGTAAAATGGCTGCTAGGCCTGAGGAGTTTTGTGTCTCACAGCTGTCTCAGAGAGCATAGGTTAGGACGCAGTCGAAACATCCACTCGTGTCATCTGTCGGATCTCAGTGTTACAGATGAGCATTTAGAGAATAAAATAATGTAGATTTTCTGCTAAAAGAATCATATAAAATCTATCTAGTCTCTGGAGCTTCACACAGACGCGTCCTACCGCACTGAGAGCAGGCTCCGCCCCCGGAAAATTAACATTTTATTACCTTATCTCTTCTAGAACCCACTGGGAGTGTAATTTATTCTACTGGCTGTGTTAACACAGCTTGGCCTTGAGGCCAACATACTTAACAATGGGTGGGGATATACCACAGGCTAAATAAAATATTTCAAATGCAATCATAAGGGTAAAGGAAATACTTGTAAATAATGTAATACACTCCAGCAGGTAAAGTGGATCATTGGGAACAAATTAAAGGGAAGAACATTTTTGAGTTAACTGTCCCTTTAAACCTTGCTCCCCACTTAATTATTAAAATCAATATTCCTCCTCTGCAATTGTCAAACCAATCACAAACAGCACAACCTCTGACCTGCAGCCTTAAAACACCTGACAATGCACACCCTATCAGTAACATCAGTATTATATATACCCATGTTGTGTCAATTTATATTGGATGTGAGAGACATTTACATCTTATAAGTGAATATTACTATATGTACACTTCATACACAACTATGTGGATTTGAGTTATAGTACAAGAATATGTCATAAACATATAATATATATATATATATATTTTTTAATAATATTTTTTCCTTTATTGAGATTTACAAAATAACATCATAACAAAACGAAGAAAAATGTATATTTTACAAAATAAAAAAAGAAATAGTTCAGTCATTTTATCAAACCACCAATTTTTAACCTAATTTTGGTAAGATACATCAATCCATACTTATAAACAATAATCAGACAAACAAACTTATTTCTTTCCCTTCTTCATCTTCTTCTTCACTCCTCAACTTATCTAGATTTCCAACATCATGAAGGGATTACATAATATTAATTTAAACATAAATCACTTTTGAATATAACCAATGGCTATCACTATTTAACATATGCAATGATTTGACCTAGATTATGCAAGTTATTTAAGGTATTTAATAAATTAAATATATATATATATATATATATATATATATATATATATATATATATATATATATAGTAAGTAACTCTTTAACCGATTTAGAGAGGGAGAAAAGGAGCGGGGGAGAAAAAGGGAAAAAAAAAAAAAAAAATCTTACACCAATACCTAAAGAACCATACACATAATAGTTGTATATGCAAATTACCAGATCCCCAGTAACACTATTTCACTATTTCTAAAGGGATATATAAGTGATTCTATTTCATTTATAGTGAAGCTTTTAACAAATGGTGACCATTTTTCAAAAAAAGTATAGATATCTCTATCTTTATTCAAGTCTACATTATGTTGTTCTAATATGTATTGTTTTTTCAGATAATTTTTGATTTCCGTGATGTTAGGAACATTTGACAGTTTCCATTTCTTAAATATCAGGTGTCTGGCTGCTAGGATGATCATGTTAACTAATTTTTTATGTGAGGTCTTTTGTGTTTCTTCCCATAGAAATATTATTTGTGTAAGGTTAATATTTTGCATGGGGAAAATGCCCAATAATTTATCTTGTTCCACATTTGACGGATCTTAGGACATTCCCAGATCATATGTACCAAGTTAGCTCTTGGATATGAGCATTTGGGCCACCTATTAAAAAGAGTATTTCCCCATTTAGCTCCCCTTTCTGGTGTATAGTATGTCCTATGTAGTAATTTTACATGAGACTCTATCCATGTTGTGGATAGAACTTGAAACAATGGGAACAGCACACCACCGTAGGACAAGTGCACGGTAGACATCAGGACGCTGCCAAGTCCTGAAATGTATGAACAAAAGAAGCAAGGTCTCCAGCACTTAGAAAAGTTTATTGGCACAGATTATAGCGACGTTTCGGGGTCACAGCCCCTTATGCATGAATAAGGGGCTGTGACCCCTGAAACGTCGCTATAATCTGTGCCAATAAACTTTTCTAAGTGCTGGAGACCTTGCTTCTTTTGTTCATGTTGTGAATAGAGTAGTCTGAGAAACTAAGTCCAAAGACTTTCAAACAAGATCAATAGTTATATTTCCTATGGACGTTAAATTGCTCCATTGTTGCGTTATTTCTCTCAGATTTAGCTCACCTTTCTGAGCAAG
Organism: Bombina bombina; assembly: GCF_027579735.1. Classification (NCBI taxonomy): domain Eukaryota; kingdom Metazoa; phylum Chordata; class Amphibia; order Anura; family Bombinatoridae; genus Bombina; species Bombina bombina. The sequence continues at coordinate 584,050,099 of NC_069499.1, forward strand.
AAGAATTTGGTACCCTGTAGACATGGAAAAAAATTAAATTTTTTGCCAATGTAAGCCAATCCTTGATCGCACCCCATTGCCATCTCCAGCCACAGTCTGTGACCAAAACAGAGATATAATGTCTAACCTGTAAGTATGCAAAAAAGTCTTTGTTTGGGAGTTTCAAATGTTTTAACTGCCTGGGTATCTGTTTACAACAATTGAGAAATCCGGCTTAGTCCAGCTTCCTTCCATCTCTGAAATATTGGGGATTGAGTACCTTGTTGAAATTCTGGATTTCTAAGAATAGTTTGATATTTTGATACACCAATTTTCATTAATACTATTGTAAGGGTTTTATGCCACGCTTTAATCAAAATATATATAGATTTAAGTTGTTTTATATCTTTAGGTATCTTACTACATGGACAATGTATCAATGATACTGGTAAATAAGGGTAGGTTATACTATGCTCAAGATCATTACTGGTAAAATAATCCCAGTTGAGAATCCAGTCTACCACTATTCGGGATAAAGATATTAAATTATATATTTGGATATCCGGGAGTGCAAGACCTCCATTTTTTCTAGGGAGACAAAGTTTTTTAAGTGAAATTCTCGGTTTCTTACCTTGCCATATGAACCTTCGTATTGCGGTATTTAAGGTTTTCAAATCCTTTCCTTTTACAAGTACTGGGGTATTCTGCATAATATATAGGATTTTTGGTAAAAGGATCATTTTAAAAAGGGCTATTCGCCCGGATATCGAGAGTGGAAAGCTCTGCCAGTTTCTCATAAGTTCTATATCTATATTATATTTATTAACCCCTAATCTGCCGCCACCAACGTCGCCTCCACCTACCTACAATTATTAACCCCTAATCTGCCGACCGGACCTCACCGCTACTATAATAAAGTTATTATCCCCTAATCCGCCTCACTCCCGCCTCACTAACCCTATAATACATAGTATTAACCCCTAATCTGCCCTCCCTAACATCACCGACACCTAACTTCAAGTATTAACCCCTAATCTGCCGACCGGGCCTCACCGCTACTATAATAAATTTATTAACCCCTAAAGCTAAGTCTAACCCCCACACTAACACCCCCCTAAGTTAAATATAATTGAAATCTAACAAAATAAATTAACTCTTATTAAATAAATTATTCCTATTTAAAGCTAAATACTTACCTGTAAAATAAATCCTAATATAGCTACAATATAAATTATAATTATATTGTAGCTATTTTAGGATTAATATTTATTTTACAGGCAACTTTGTATTTATTTTAACCAGGTACAATAGCTATTAAATAGTCAATAACTATTTATTAGTTACCTAGTTAAAATAATTACAAAATTACCTGTAAAATAAATCCTAACCTAAGTTACAATTAAACCTAACACTACAATATCAATAAATTAATTAAATAAAATACCTACAATTATCTACAATTAAACCTAACACTACACTATCAATAAATTAATTAAATACAATACCTACAAATAAATACAATTCAATAAACTAACTAAAGTACAAAAAATAAAAAAGAACTAAGCTACAAAAAATAAAAAAATATTTACAAACATTAGAAAAATATTATAACAATTTTAAGCTAATTACACCTACTCTAAGCCCCCTAATAAAATAACAAAGCCCCCCAAAATAAAAAATTCCCTACCCTATTCTAAAATAAAAATAGAAAAGCTCTTTTACCTTATCAGCCCTTAAAAGGGCCTTTTGCGGGGCATGCCCCAAAGAATTCAGCTCTTTTGCCTGGAAAAAAAACATACAATACCCCCCCAACATTACAACCCACCACCCACATACCCCTAATCTAACCCAAACCCCCCTTAAATAAACCTAACACTAAGCCCCTGAAGATCTTCCTACCTTGTCTTCACCATGCCGGGTATCACTGATTGGTCCAGGCTCCGATGTCTTGATCCAAGCCCAAGCGGGGGCTGAAGACGTCTATCTTCCGGCTGAAGTCTTGATCCAAGCGGCGGCTGAAGAAGTCCATCATCGGGCAGAAGTCTTCATCCTATCCGGGCAGAAGAGGAGATCCGGACCGGTAGACATCTTCATCCAAGTGGCATCTTCTATCTTCTTCCATCCGATGACGAGCGGCTCCATCTTCAAGACCTCCGGCGCGGATCCATCCTCTTCTTCCGACGTCCTAAAACAGAATGAAGGAATCAGCCAATCAGATTGAGCTCGCATTCTATTGGCTGTTCCGATCAGCCAATAGAATGCGAGCTCAATCTGATTGGCTGATTGGATCAGCCAATCGGATTGAACTTGAATCTGATTGGCTGATTCCATCAGCCAATCAGAATTTTCCTACCTTAATTCCGATTGGCTGATAGAATCCTATCAGCCAATCAGATTCAAGTTCAATCCGATTGGCTGATCCAATCAGCCAATCAGATTGAGCTCGCATTCTATTGGCTGATCGGAACAGCCAATAGAAAGCGAGCTCAATCTGATTGGCTGATTCCATCAGCCAATCAGAATTTTCCTACCTTAATTCCGATTGGCTGATAGAATCCTATCAGCCAATCGGAATTCGAGGGACGCCATCTTGGATGACGTCCCTTAAAGGAACCTTCATTCTGTTTTAGGACGTCGGAAGAAGAGGATGGATCCGCGCCGGAGGTCTTGAAGATGGAGCCGCTCGTCATCGGATGGAAGAAGATAGAAGATGCCGCTTGGATGAAGATGTCTACCGGTCCGGATCTCCTCTTCTGCCCGGATAGGATGAAGACTTCTGCCCGATGATGGACTTCTTCAGCCGCCGCTTGGATCAAGACTTCAGCCGGAGGATGGACGTCTTCAGCCCCCGCTTGGGCTTGGATCAAGACATCGGAGCCTGGACGGATCGGTGTGGTGAAGACAAGGTAGGAAGATCTTCAGGGGCTTAGTGTTAGGTTTATTTAAGGGGGGTTTGGGTTAGATTAGGGGTATGTGGGTGGTGGGTTGTAATGTTGGGGGGGGTATTGTATGTTTTTTTTTCCAGGCAAAAGAGCTGAATTCTTTGGGGCATGCCCTGCAAAAGGCCCTTTTAAGGGCTGGTAAGGTAAAAGAGCTTTTCTATTTTTTTTTTTAGAATAGGGTAGGGAATTTTTTTATTTTGGGGGGCTTTGTTATTTTATTAAGGGGCTTAGAGTAGGTGCAATTAGCTTAAAATTGTTATAATATTTTTCTAATGTTTGTAAATATTTTTTTATTTTTTGTAACTTAGTTCTTTTTTATTTTTTGTACTTTAGTTAGTTTATTGAATTGTATTTATTTGTAGGTATTGTATTTAATTAATTTAATGATAGTGTAGTGTTAGGTTTAATTGTAGATAATTGTAGGTATTTTATTTAATTAATTTATTGATAGTGTAGTGTTAGGTTTAATTGTAACTTAGGTAAGGATTTATTTTACAGGTAATTTTGTAATTATTTTAACTAGGTAACTATTAAATAGTTATTAACTATTTAATAGCTATTGTACCTGGTTAAAATAAATACAAAGTTGCCTGTAAAATAAATATTAATCTTAAAATAGCTATAATATAATTATAATTTATATTGTAGCTATATTAGGATTTATTTTACAGGTAAGTATTTAGCTTTAAATAGGAATAATTTATTTATTTAATGAGTTAATTTATTTCGTTAGATTTAAATTATATTTAACTTAGGGGGGTGTTAGTGTGAGGGTTAGACTTAGCTTTAGGGGTTAATAACTTTATTATAGTAGCGGTGAGGTCCGGTCGGCAGATTAGGGGTTAATACTTGAAGTTAGGTGTCGTGATGTTAGGGAGGGCAGATTAGGGGTTAATACTATTTATTATAGGGTTAGTGAGGCGGGAGTGAGGCGTATTAGGGGTTAATAACTTTATTATAGTAGCGGTGAGGTCCAGTCGGCAGATTAGGGGTTAATAATTGTAGGTAGGTGGAGGCGACGTTGGGGGCGGCAGATTAGGGGTTAATAAATATAGGGGTCGGCAATGTTAGGGGCAGCAGATTAGGGGTTCATAGGGATAACGTAGGTTGCGGCGGTGTACAGAGCGGCAGATTAGGGGTTAAAAAAATATGCAGGGGTCAGCGATAGCGGGGGCGGCAGTATAGGGGTTAATAAGTGTAAGGTTAGGAGTGTTTAGACTCGGGGTACATGTTAGGGTGTTAGGTGCAGACTTAGGAAGTGTTTCCCCATAGGAAACAATGGGGCTGCGTTAGGAGCTGAACGCTGCTTTTTTGCAGGTGTTAGGGTTTTTTTCAGCTCAAACTGCCCCATTATTTCCTATGGGGGAATCGTGCACGAGCACGTTTTTGAAGCTGGCCGTGTCCGTAAGCACTGCTGGTATTGAGAGTTGCAGTGGCGGTAAATTATGCTCTACGCTCCCTTTTTGGAGCCTAACGCAGCCCTTCTGTGAACTCTAAATACCAGCGGTATTTAAAAGGTGCGGGGAAAAAAAAGCCAGCATTAGCTACGCGTGTCGTTACCGACAAAACTCTAAATCTAGCCGAAAATATTTAAATAAGTGATTAAATGAAAAGTGAAAAAAGTTAGTGAATTAGTGAGTATTATTAAAGTGTTTAAAAAAAAAAAAAAAAAAAGGAGGATTCCTTCCTCCTTTTTTGTGTGATTAATAAAGTGTACTAATGTGTTCAGGACCAGCTATGCTGGCAAAATTCCAAAAAGTTTGGTTCTATTTCCAAAAATTACAAAGAGGAGCGATCCCCAACAAGCAGGTTTGTACCTGTTAGAAATTATTTCTAGTTTAATATATGATAACAATCCCTCCCAAAAAAAAAAAAAAAAAAAAAAAAAAAAAAAGGATTTGTAGATCTTTACTACTCCAAATATCTAAGACTGAGTCAAGGCAGATTATATCCTTGATGTTTAGTAGAACAATTATCTGGGATAATAAAGCCTATATCAAGCAGCAAATATTTAAACTGTGGGTTAATTTTAACTAGATATCTTTATCTTTCTTGGGGCATTATTCTGCGCTTTGATATCAAGATTTTTTGTTATTATGTGGAGGACAAACATTCAGAGCAATAGTCTATACAAGATGAATATAATAATTATAAATTTACAATTGTTCACTGCAATTCTAAACAATGATTCTCTAAGCAAAGCTAGAGATTAGAATAGCCAGAAGTCTTCATTAACTCTGTACATTTTATGCATCCCTTTAAGAGTAGCTCTGTGAGTTAATAAAATGCAGGTATAACAACACATAAAGCAAACTTACGGCTAGATTTGGAGTTTGGCGTTAGCCGTGAAAACCAGCGTTAGAGGCTCCTAACGCTGGTTTTAGGCTAACTCCGGTATTTGGAGTCACTCAAAAAAGGGTCTAACGCTCACTTTTCAGCCGCGACTTTTCCATACCGCAGATCCCCTTACGTCAATTGTGTATCCTATCTTTTCAATGGGATCTTTCTAACTCCGGTATTTAGAGTCGTGTCTGAAGTGAGCGTTAGAAATCTAACGACAAAACTCCAGCCGCAGAAAAAAGTCAGTAGTTAAGAGCTTTTTGGGCTAACGCCGGTTCATAAAGCTCTTAACTACTGTACTCTAAAGTACACTAACACCCATAAACTACCTATGTACCCCTAAACCAAGGCCCCCCCCACATCGCCGCCACTCGATTAAATTTTTTTAACCCCTAATCTGCCGACCGCCACCTACGTTATACTTATGTACCCCTAATCTGCTGCCCCTAACACCGCCGACCCCTGTATTATATTTATTAACCCCTAATCTGCCCCCCACAACGTCGCCGCCAGCTACCTACAATAATTAACCCCTAATCTGCCGACCGCAAAGCGCCGCCACCTACATTATCCTTATGTACCCCTAATCTGCTGCCCCTAACACCGCCGACCCCTATATTATATTTATTAACCCCTAATCTGCCCCCCTCAACGTCGCCTCCACCTGCCTACACTTATTAACCCCTAATCTGCCGAGCGGACCGCACCGCTACTATAATAAAGTTATTAACCCCTAATCCACCTCACTAACCCTATAATAAATAGTATTAACCCCTAATCTGCCCTCCCTAACATCGCCGACACCTAACTTCAATTATTAACCCCTAATCTGCCGACCGGAGCTCACCGCTATTCTAATAAATGTATTAACCCCTAAAGCTAAGTCTAACCCTAACATTAATACCCCCCTAAGTTAAATATAATTTACATCTAACGAAATAAATTAACTCTTATTAAATAAATTATTCCTATTTAAAGCTAAATACTTACCTGTAAAATAAATCCTAATATAGCTACAATATAAATTATAATTACATTGTAGCTATTTTAGCATTAATATTTATTTTACAGGCAACTTTGTAATTATTTTAACCAGGTACAATAGCTATTAAATAGTTAAGAACTATTTAATAGCTACCTAGTTAAAATAATTACAAAATTACCTGTAAAATAAATCCTAACCTAAATTACAATTAAACCTAACACTATACTATCATTAAATTAATTAAATAAAATACCAATAATTACCTACAATTAAACCTAACACTACACTATCAATACATTAATTAAATACAATATCTACAAATAACTACAATGAAATAAACTAACTAAAGTACAAAAAATAAAAAAGAACTAAGTTACAAAAAATAAAAAAATATTTACAAACATAAGAAAAATATTACAACAATCTTAAACTAATTACACCTACTCTAAGCCCCCTAATAAAATAACAAAGACCCCCAAAATAAAAATTGCCCTACCCTATTCTAAATTACTAAAGTTCAAAGCTCTTTTATCTTACCAGCCCTGGCTGAAGAGGTCCAGAAGAGGCTCCAAAGTCTTCATCCTATCTGGGAAGAAGAGGCGATCCGGACCGGCAACCATCTTGATCCAAGCGGCATCTTCTATCTTCATCCGATGACGACCGGCTCCATCCTGAAGACCTCCACCGCGGACCCATCTTCTTCCGGCGACGTCCAACTGAAGAATGACGGTTCCTTTAAGGGACGTCATCCAAGATGGCGTCCCTCGAATTCCGATTGGCTGATAGGATTCTATCAGACAATCGGAATTAAGGTAGGAATATTCTGATTGGCTGATGGAATCAGCCAATCAGAATCAAGTTCAATCCGATTGGCTGATCCAATCAGCCAATCAGATTGAGCTCGCATTCTATTGGCTGATCGGAACAGCCAATAGAATGCAAGCTCAATCTGATTGGCTGATTGGATCAGCCAATCGGATTGAACTTGATTCTGATTGGCTGATTCCATCAGCCAATAAGAATATTCCTATCTTAATTCCGATTGGCTGATAGAATCCTATCAGCCAATCGGAATTCGAGGGACGCCATCTTGGATGACGTCCCTTAAAGGAACCGTCATTCTTCAGTTGGACGTCGCCGGAAGAAGATGGGTCCGCGGTGGAGGTCTTCAAGATGGAGCCGGTCGTCATCGGATGAAGATAGAAGATGCCGCTTGGATCAAGATGGTTGCCGGTCCAGATCGCCTCTTCTTCCCGGATAGGATGAAGACTTTGGAGCCTCTTCTGGACCTCTTCAGCCACTGGATGATGGATCGCCAGCCCCCGCTTGGGTTGGATGAAGATTTTGGAGCCAGGACGGAT